>NW_028258406.1:15155092-15458333 GCF_053883595.1 Heterocephalus glaber | reverse complement strand
CATTGATGGAGAAGGCACTTTGGATTCTGCTTATAAGCCAGACCTTCAAGAAATTCTCTAAAAACATGACACCTCAGGTCGTTTGAACTTTGATGAAGAGATTAATGATGAGGAAGAAGGAAAAAAATTAAGTTCTCAATCACCATATTCAGAAACAGTTCTGCATCCAGCTAGAAATCAACCACAGGTACAGGAGCTTCTGGCACTGCAGCCCAGCAGGTTGAAAACCAGCTGGGGGAAACAGAGAGGGAGAGGGGGCAGAAGGAGAGACAGACAGACAGAGTCAGAGACAGAGACAGAGACGGAGACACAGAACCAGGTGGGAGAAGTGGAGAACTTCAGAGGACTCTGCATATAGTCCTGCCTCCCCAAGGTATCACAATAGTGTCAGATAACCAGGAACAAAAAAGGAATGGAGCAAGGTCTCTTCCCCACATACTTTATGGACTTACATGAGAATCAAGTTTTTGTATTTGCTAGCAAGAATCGAACCCAGGGCCTCGCGCTTGCCAGGCAGGCGCTGCACCACTGAGCTACATCCCTAGCCCCAAAAGGTATTTCTTTTCACAGTAAGAAAACAGAAAAAAAGATCTAAACATCCAATTAGTTGATATCCACTGACGCAGTGTATTGAGACTGTCGCCAGAAGGGGAAAGTTACATGGGCAAACTCAAAATCCCACCTCATGGGGACCAAGTTCACAGTACCATGGTGCCAGCCTATTCAAGGCCCAGGATCTGCTGGAGAAGGCCCATACACCATAGGGCCCGACTGCCATCTGTTACAACAGATGTATTTGAAATTAAAGGTCCTTAGAGAAAGTCTGTGAATATTCCAGGGAAGAACAGAAATCATGAATGGGTACCATTTCAGCCACAAAATGACCACGAGAGCTTGCTTGCTTTCCAAATGGCAAAACAAAACCATGGAGAACTGCACAAGGCCCTGGTCTAGAACGAAGACACCCACTTTTGTGCCCTGAACCTTCATGGCTGGTCACTCTGGCATCTGTGAAGAACTTTCAGATACTCCATAAAAATGACCCTGACTACACAATCATACAGTTTGGATGTGTGGCAGATGATACATTCAGACTGGACTAGTTCCCCTGCTGTGTGTGTTTCAGGACTTTGCCATCTCCAGCTTTCCAGCTTTGACAGCAAGCTAGCAGGCGACTGAAAGAAGCAGCAAGCACAGCCTGGCTTCCTCACCACAGAGCTTTCTGGAGCAGAAGGTTGATTTTGTACTATGTTGTAGTCACTCTGTCATCACTGAGACATAATACCTCACAACCACAACTTAAAGAAGGGTAAGTCTCATAAGGGTACAAGTTGAATCCTTTCAGCAATCCACTATCAGGATGTGATGAAACAGGATTTTAGTACAACACAGATCAACTAAGTTCCCCAAATACTTCCAGATAGCATAGAGCGTTAATAATTTTAGGAATATTTTGAAAAGTAATAAAACCTGGGGAGAAATATGCATCCAAAGTCTACCAGTATTTATTGATCAACTGTTGGGTATGCTAGGCATTTTCTCATCTAACAAAAACTCCATTTTATATTGAGGCTCGAGTAGGCTGACTTTGCCAAAAGTCACAGGCCTGGCAACAGATAAAGCCAAAATTTCAACTTGTGGTCCCATGGACTCAAGCATTTTTTTCACCATGGCTGTTTATATGTAACTTTTAAAAATGCTTTTATTTGGACATAAAACTGGAGAGAAAGGTTCTGTATAAATAAGAATATTTTTGAATTTGAAAATATTAAAGCTGAGAAAGATAAAGTCATATGTCTGGATAATAATCTGTTCACATAATAATGTGGGATAATAATCCACATACCTCAGAAATAATAGGTTTGAGAGATCCCTCATTGATCATCTGGTAGATGTCTATTTGTTTTCAAATCCTTTCTTTTTTTTTTGGATTCCTTCCAGTTATCCTCTGTCTTCTAAGTGTCCAGTGAACCCCCAGACAACCCATTTTCCTAGCCTCCCATTTCTTGTTTTTGCCATTTTGACTTCATCCCAATACTGTTCTGTGCCCTGTTCTTTCACAAGGCTTGCTCTTATTCTGATGAACGCACGAAAAATTGTAAATGTGTAATAACTGCTTGCTTCGCTGACTTACTAGAATGAAAATTCCTATGACGGTAGAATTGGATCCAACTTATTCATAATTGGGACCACCGGACAAATTCCAGCGTTAGGAACACAGTAGAGCATAAAAATATTTGTGGAACTGAACAAGCTCCCAGACTTTATTCTGGCATACTTGTTTGCCTCAAACTAAGGATGTGTAAAGATTTTTTTTTTTTTAACTTTGTAACTGGGTCTAAAGTCCTTCAAATAACACTTTGGAATGTAGGCTTCCTATTTTTCTATTTGGTTAACTCTCTAGCACCAAGGTAAAATTTCGACTTTATCTTAAAGGGACAACATATCCCTTTTTAAACCAAAGGACATAATTCAAAACCAGGCGCAAAACAGTGACGAGCTCTTTCGCCATCCGCCAGACACATCACAAGCCTTCAAACAGAACCAAATTGAAAGCGATGGGAAAGCAGTGTACTGTATTTTCCTGACACCTTCTTTCCTCCCCGGGCTCCTGGCCACAGACTCTTCGCCAGCCACGACCCTTCCCCGGGCCGGGCAGAGCGAGATGCCTGGGTCCCAGCACCGGACTCACTTCTGCTCCAAAAAAGGGCCCAAGAAGAGCAGCTCGAGCAGCCGCTTAAAAGTTCTCCGAGGCCCTCGGAGATCAGAGAAGCTAGACTAGAGCCGTTTCCTGTCCCCAGCTTCGTGTAAAGCCCCGCTGTCTCCTTAAGGGTTCAAAAGCCCGACCCTAAAAACCGAGTCACCTTACATCTGAAACTTCTGCTCTAGGAAAAGGGTGGGAACTTGAGCAGGGAGAGGCGTAGCAAGAAGAGATTTCATCTAAGCCCCACCCCGAGCCCAGCACCTCCCTAAACGGCCCCAGTGTAAGGAGAGGAGAAGCCCATCCGACATAGCGTCAGCCACCCAGAGTCCGGAACCGTCCTCAAGCCCCTTCTCAGTCTCCCCACGACTCGCCCGGGCACCTAGCTGAACGCAGCTTTGTGTCTCCTTGCTAAGTGCCCGGATGCTCTCCTCCCTTCCTCCGGGGCCCTCAGTGGCCCCGCCCAGCGCGCTCTACGTGCCACACGTCAGCGCTTACGAAGCTTCCGGAGGCGCAGCGCGCAGTGACGTAAGAAACGTGCCCTCTATATGAGGTTGGGGAGCGGCTGAGTCGGCCTTTTCCGCCCGCTCCCCCCTCCCCCCGTGCGCCGCTCCGGTTGCACCGCGCTCGCTCTGAGCTCCGGGCTCCTGCTAAGCTAGCGCGGCCGCGTCTCCCTTCAGCCGTTATCATGATTATCTATCGGGACCTCATCAGCCGTGAGTCCTGACTACACTGCCCCTACTGCCGCACTTGGGGCGGGGGTGGGGGTCGAGTGGGGGCGGGGAAGGTGCCCTGGCGAGGTCCTAGGCCTGGGAGAGGCTGGCGGCCTCTTGGGGGCGAGGAGGGGTCCTTGCATGTGGTGCGCGCCCGAGGCGGGGCAGGGGCCGCGTGCGCCCAGCCAGCGTGGGAAATGGCGGGGCCCAGGCCTGCGGCGCCCGGTGACGGCCGGGTCTCTGTCTCCGAGCAGACGATGAGATGTTCTCCGACATTTACAAGATCCGGGAGATCGCGGGCGGGCTGTGCCTGGAGGTGGAGGGCAAGGTGAGTCGGTCGGGGCGCCGCGTCGGGGAGGCAGGGCCAGGCAGGCGGGCTCGGGTTTCCGCCGCTCCCCTGCCCGAGGTTGTGCAATCCTTTCCGCGGCCTTCTGGCGGAGGAGACGCTCTTCGGGCTTGGGTTTTTCTAGAAAAGTGGAGGCGGAGCTGAGTCTGGAAATAGGTCCAGCGTCCATCCTCCTTCCCGGCTGTCCAGGACACGTCCCGGATTGGAACCCCAAACCCTGCAACGTGTACCCTGTTGTTACTTAACCCGTGACGACCCTAGGGCCCACAACCGTGAACGGCTTCCACTTCGTTGTAGTAGCCTCATTTTTGTTCGGGTCAACAATTAGTTATTGGTGGGTTGGGTTGTTTCTGGGAAAACTGGTTTTTAACAAGAACTAAGAATATTTGGTGAAAACACGATGGATACCGAGCATAAACTATTAGTATAGGAGATATTTTGGAGGTTTTTTCTTTTGCGAGTAAACTACTTTTTCTTACTACAGATGGTCAGTAGAACAGAGGGTAACATTGATGACTCGCTCATTGGTGGAAATGTCTCTGCTGAAGGCCCGGAGGGCGACGGTACCGAAAGCACAGTAGTCACTGGTGTTGATATTGTTATGAACCATCACTTGCAGGAAACCAGCTTCACAAAAGAGGCCTACAAGAAGTACATCAAAGATTATATGAAATCGTAAGTGGCATTAGCAATGCCTAGCTGATGTCTAGGCTCTTAGAGGATTTAGAGATTGGCATGTTTAGTTCTAGGAGTAGAAGTTCTTGGGAAAGGCCTTATTTTTTGTTTAACTTCGACAAAGATGGTTGCTTTTCAGTCAGTAACAATCTGATGTGAGCATACCGGAGCATGCAGTCTGTTTATGATATTTGGGATTGTAAATGATCTTGAAAGATCAATTCTGTGAACTAGTAATATCTTAATTGTGCCATATTATTCTGCTCATTGACAGCTAGTTAACCTTTAAAAGTTGTGGCTTGTATCTTTTACTTAACTGAAAAAATTGATTTTGCTCAAAATCCAATACTTCAGTAACCTGTTAACAAAATACTTTTTTAGAATCAAAGGGAAACTTGAAGAACAAAGACCAGAAAGAGTAAAGCCTTTTATGACGGGGGCTGCAGAACAAATCAAGCACATCCTTGCTAATTTCAAAAACTATCAGGTAAATATTTTAGTATTTGGATCAAAGGATTATAGTTTCTTTAGCTATAAGAATAAAAGCTTTGTCAATTAATCATCTGTAATTAAGTTGTGACTTTATATACTCTACCTGGAGTCCACGAGGAGAAAGTAGTCTGCTGGTCTTAAGTGTTTCCAGATCTTGTCTTTTGATTTTTAAAGAATCCCTACTGGTGGGCAGGGGATTTATCTCAGTGGTACTGCCACCTGCCTCACAAGCACAAAGTGTCCCAAGGTCTGTCCCCAGTACCAAAAAAAAAAGAGAATTCCGGCTGGCTTCAAATGACAGTTCTCAGTTCTTCGCTCTTGAATTGCTTAACTTCCTAGTGACTTAGCTTTGTTTTCAATTCATTGTGTGTCATCACTTGCTACTGGTGTTTCTGCTACATCTGAGCTTGATAGTCCTAATGCTGGAAAACTTCAGTGACCTCCCCTTACCTATAAGATTTGATTTTTTTTTTTTTTGAAACTACATATCACAATCTTGCTTTTCAGTTTTCTAGCTTGATTGTATCTCCTGGCTATAAGATCACTTCCCTATCTGATATACTTTATTTGTGCTTGCGCAGCAGGCAGCGAAACCGCTGAGCTAAATCCCCGGCATATAGATAGCTTTTTGTTCCCATTGTTGGATACCTAAGCAGGTAGGATTTGAAAATCTTTGTGTGGAGTTAAGAAAATGGAAATATCTAGAAATCCTAAAGTGTTGTTCTGATCCACTGTTACTATTTTGGTTGTTATTGGTGCTTTATAAATCTGAATTGGTGGTTGAGTGACCATTAATCTTAGGCATCAGAGCTTGTATTAGCTGAAATTTCTTGATTTTGTGTGTGTGTGTGTGTGTGTGTGTGTGTGCTGATTCCTTTGTTTGCTCTGAGATGATACATATTTCAGTATAATGGTCTAATTATAGTGTTTGTTTCCCAAGTTCTTTATTGGTGCAAACATGAATCCAGATGGCATGGTTGCTCTCCTGGACTACCGTGAGGATGGTGTGACCCCATTTATGATTTTCTTTAAGGATGGTTTAGAAATGGAAAAATGTGTAAGTATCAGGAAGTGGGTTGAAATAAGTAATGTACAAATAGAGGTATTTAGGCATAATTGTTTTGTGCCACTAGGGTAATAACCAGGGTAGTTTTTAAACATGGCATCTATTTTTTTGTGGCTTTTTGTTTCCTCTATGGAGGTCTAAAGAGGATTGTAATTCACATGTGAGAGTCTTACAGTACAAAAATCCATCTTGGTTTTCTATAGAAAACTTGAGTAGATGGTGTAAAGTATGGTTTAAATACTGAGCTGTAGATTGGAAATCACAGTCTACACTGAATCACACCACCCCAGTGGGTTGGTCTCGTTTTCATTTTTCCTATTTTACCACACATTTTGCAAAAGTACCAGATTTTTTTCACTTAGATTTACTGGTATTTGGCAGCTGATCATTGAAAGCTTTAGGACATTTAGCGTCTGGTAAATAGAGCTGATGCAAATTGTTTTAGTAAAATTATATTTGGTAAAAGTGAATGTCAGGCTGCTGCAGGGTGTGTGAAAACAAAGGCACTCATCCTAGCCTTAGGGCATTCTCTATAAGTTAGAAAAACTTTTTAAGGTTATACTGAACAAAATTAGAGGCAACAGTGAGCAAAAATTAGGATAATACAAGATGACTTGCCCCAAGGTGGTTATTCAGCCAGTATCTGAAGAGTAGGACCTGATGCAGGATGAAACTGGTGGAGAATGCTCTACCTCTGATTTGGTAAGGATGTCCTGCATCCACTGATAGACCTTGAACAATTTGTTGTTCTTTTGGTTTGCACTAGGATGCTAAAGGAAATAATCCCTGCGCTTTCTGTCTGTCTTTATGGCAGCCCAGATTGAATTGGGGAGTACATCTGTATGGTATAAAAGTTCAGTGCTCTTAATTGGGAAAAGTGTTAATGTAATCTTCCTTGTTTTTACAGTAATGGATTTGGCGGTTACCTTGGATCTATCACTTGTCATAACTGGCTGCTGCTTGTCATCTACACAACACCAGGATTTTAGACAAATGGGACTGATGTCATCTTGAACGCTTCGTTTATTTTGACCGTGATTTATTTGGAGCGGAGGCATTGTTTTTTTAGGGAAAAAAAACATGTCATGTAGGTTGTCTAAAAATAAAGTGCATTTAAACTCATTTGAGAGAATGCCTTTTAGTTTAATACGTGTATAAACTAAATCCATCGTAGTGTTCGTGGAGAAGATAGAGGCTGGTCACAGACCACTGCTAGAAAGCATTAAGACTGTCTTCAGATAACTTCTGCAGTGGAAACTACTGGGACTGGAATATAAGACAAGAATCAAAGTTATAATTCAGAGTTGCAGTGAAGGGGAAAAGACTATGCTCATAGCAGTGCCAACATTTGAAGTGGAGCCTTATATATTTCATCACCTACAGTGGAAGTAGTTAACCCTGGAAGAGATTACCAAAAGAATAAAAAGACTAACTCAGTTGGAAGCAAAGTATTGCCTGAGCTTATTTAATATAAATCAAGTAGTACCAAGTCCGGAATGGATGTCAAACTCCCTGGTAATCAGAATGGGGATTGGCAGACAGGCCTGTCCTGCCACCTCTTGTACAACTGAGGTGGTCATAGTTTTAAATGGCTGGGAGGAAATCAGAAGAGTGCTTCATATGACATAAAATTTGAATTTGTGTTCATTCTTTTGAACACTGCCATACTCATGTGGTTTGACTCTGGCTTTTCACATTGCAGAAGCAGAGTGTGAGTCCTAGAATAATCACGGAAGATTGCCAGCCTCTGTTTTAAAAGATAAAGATACAATGTGGAGTATCTGTTAGGCAGAAGAGAAAAAGCATATTGTCCAAAAAGGCCGTGAGTATAAACTAATATGAAGTACACTTATTTGACAGACCTGGAACAGTTACTGTCTCCTGTTAAGGTTTCCACTCTTAAGTGGAAGAAAAATGGCCTTGTGCTTTTTGATTTTGGCAGCCAGGATTGACGAGGAATACATGTCTAATGTATGTATTTTGCAGTATGGGGGGTTAAATCCAGTGCATGTGCCAGCCGAGTGTTCTACTGAATGAACCACATTCCCATCCCTTCATTTGGGCTACTAATTAGGCCATGTGAGCCCAGTGATTAGCAATCAAATTTACCCTGGTGACTTCATAAGTGTGGTCATGGCCTTCAGGCATCTATTAGGTTAGTAGCGCCCTCTGCTGAGTGAAAGCAAACCCAAATACCGTACTAGGTGGAAATTGCAATTGGCAGTTAAGCATTGTGGTTTGTGACTAAAACGAAGGATAAAGTGCTAGCTTTGATCTAGGAAGCAACTTGCTGGCTCAGACATGAGCAGAAAAGTATTTTCAGACTAGTCGATTCTGTTGAAACCAAACAACCTGATACTGGGAAAGGCCTTGAAATAACATGTAAGTTGAAACCCAGCTGATAACCTAGCCCTAAAAAAAGTCTGAAAGCAAATAGGATGGACAGCAAGGGCTTTGTTGTGGAGGTGAGCCTGGCTGCCCTATTTCCCTGGTTGTCTGCAGTGTTTTGTTTTTGAGACTTGCTTTGTATTCCAGACTGTCTGGAACTTGCTCCCCTGCCTCAGCTGGATTCCACATAGGTACCACCAGTATTCTTTATAGCTGTAGCTACTCTTCCCCATCCAGATCCAGTGGTTTGTACATTGCATTTTGTTATGTATAGTCTCAAATGACCAACCATTGTAATTCATGATAAAACCTTGAGGAATTCAGGTAGTTGTCTAAAACTGCCTCTTATTTTGGATCTTTTTCTGGTTATACCTAGAGTCAGATTAAGGTATTTTGAGAAAGTAACAAGTGATGTGTGCTTAATGCACATATCAGAGGCACATGTCGCTGTGACTCAAGACTTGATGGAAAGTTTGATACAGGCATGGGCTGTAGTAGGCTGTGGGCCTTGGGCCTTGTAGCATGTATAGAGAACAACGGTAGAAAAAGAATTTTCATAGTGTCGGACAAGGCCTCTAATATGCCATCTGGATACAAATGGAAAGAAGTGGAAGTAGGCCATGTGGCTATCTGGGGGCAGACCATTACAGGCCAAGAGAATACATCTATCTGGGAACAAGGTGGCTGTGCTGACCCAAGAAGGCAAAGGAAAACGTTGAGGTAGAGAAATATGGTTGCACAGGCAAAGAAGAGCTAAAGAATTACATGACAACATTTTTCAAAGGATTACTTTGGTTACTGGGTAGCAGAGTAAAAAACGTTATACAAGCATATATTTATGTGTGTAACTACTTTTAGAAAAATGATGGTGGTAGTAGAGGTAGTTTGAGATAAAGGTAGGGTCAGTAGGATGTACATACGGGTTAGATAAAAGATGAGAGGATGGATTTAAGTGTAATACCAAGTGTTTTGGCCTTGAGCATCGAAAAAGGAGCTAACATGGAGATGAGAAGCCAGAAGATGCTTTCAGTTGTGTTTTAGGTTATATCTGAAATACCATTCTTCATTCAAGTGAATTGAATAGGCATTTGGGATTTGAGTGGAGGAGAGCAGAGGCTTCTAAATGAAAATCTCAGTAGATGACATGTGAAGCCACAACACTGGATAGGTTCACTGAGAGGAGAGAGAAGTCCTCCAACATGGATTGGTGGATGTGATGAACCAGCAAATTAAAAAGCTAGGAACCAGGAGAGATTATGTAAAGGTGCAAATTTCCAATGATGAATGTTGTTATATTGTATACCTAAAATGTACTAATAAAATTTTTTTAAGGAAAGCTAGGAGAGGGCTCCTACAGGTCAGATGAGAGCATTATTTTGGGATGGCAGAAGCAGTCCAACAGTTACCTGATACAGACAGGTCGGTCACATAGGATGAGTGTTAAGAGTGGAGAGCCTGCTAACTCAGATTTCAGTAGTGGGAAGAAAGCGTAATTAAAATGGGCTCAAGAGAACAGCACATTCACAGGCAGCACATGGCCCATGAAATGTCATAGTATTAAGTGCATGCTTCTCTGTGGTTACATTGCATCTGCTTAAGCAAAAGGTGTGTGAATGACTCATACTTGAGTCATTAGGAATTTTTCTTAAAACTTGTATTGCTAGATTTGTGTTGCTGTAACTTCTATTATTCCAAACTTGAGTTAGCCAGTAGCTCACCATAAATTATACTGGTGATGATGGCAGTTACTGTAAAATTGCAAAAAGGGCAGTCAAACCTCAACTGACTTGAAAAAATGTAACAAACCATCCTTTGAGGTTATGTTATGGCTTGTATCTAGATGTTCTCCCAAGGCCTCTTGCGCTCATAGGTGGGGCTTTTCAGAGGTGACTTGATCTCAGATGTGTGCAGATGAATTAAAGGTGAGTGATAACTAAATTAGTCCACTGATTGGTTTAGCATAGTTCTAGGTGTTGATGATGGGAATTCACCCTGAGTGTGCATGGCACCAACCAATAGGCTTGTAACCTGAATAGAATAAAAGGGGAAGGGAGGGTCGCTGCTGCTTGGTGCTTTCTGTCTGCCCTGCCATGAACTGTTTTTCCTCTGCTGTGCCCCTTTACCATGCCACTGTGCCTTGGAGCTGGCCAGCTATGGGTTGAAAGTTCTACAGACTGAGCCAAAATAAACCTTTCCTCCTTTAACTTGTGAGTGTTGGGTATTTTGTCCAAGCAGTGAGGAAAGTAAAACAGATTACATGAGTGCACATATGATGTGGAGCAACCTAAGCTGATGAGTACCCAGTAAAATGGAACTAAACCCAGAAGAATGAATGTGAATTAATACCATGCTTAGTGATTGGTGATTAATAATTAGTAGGTCACTACTGCACAACTTTTAGCAGCTCTGGCTTTGTGGCAGTTAGTGTGCGTTTCTAGAGACTTTCCCCATATGAACTGAGGATGCAACTTGATGTTTTGGAAACATTCCATTATTAGAAGGAAAAGTCTTTGGAGTGTTCAGCATACATGAGAAAAAGAGTACTGGATTCTTTTAACTTGGAGTTTGCAGATAAGTTTTAAAAGTGTAATGTTTGGTTTGGTTTTGTTTTTTTTGGTACTGGCGATTGAACTTGGGTCCTTGCACTTGTGCAGCTGGTGGTGAAACCACTGAGCTAAATCCCCGGCCCAAAAGCGTAATGTTGATAGTTAATATTTATCCTACTGAATCCTTAGTCTTGGCAGCAGTGATATACATTAACGGCAGTGGACATTAGCAGTCCAAAAACATCTTCATTGTTGCGGGACATGTTTATACTTACTAGAATAGTCATGCTTATTTTTCAAAGCCTGTGGGTTGTGAAATTCTGCTGTCATACATGTTTTCATATAACTGAGCCTCAGGTCGATATTTGTGATCCCTCCATTAACTGGGCCATAACAATTTCTGTTATGGGTGTGGTTTTAGCTGGGGTCAATACATTTTAGTGAGAAAAAAGTCAAATATGAGCCTGGTCGAGGATTTTCCTCAAAGGAACTTGTTCATTGATGATTTCCTCAATTTCCTTTCTCCCTCCTGGAGTACACTTGGCTTCTCCAGTCATTTATACATGCATTGTGTGCTCTTCTGAGCTTAGAGCAAGGAGCACCAAAAGAGAACACTATGTAGAGTTGTCCATTGTGTGAGTCATAAGTTATAAAAATGGAAATTGAGACATCTGGTTACTCACTGGAGGAGGTCCTCAGAGAGAGAAAACACATGGACCACAGTCCTTAGTCAAGAGTTAAAGTGTTTTGCATTTTGATTTGTTGTTTTCTGTGTGTTGAACCCAGAGCCTCACACATGCTAAGCAAGTACCACTGAGTTGCATGCTCAGCGTATTTTTATGACAGTACTGCAGAGAGGCTAGATCTCATTCAGTCCTGTGTTTCTTTCATTTAGATACTAGAAATCTAATTGTGTACTTGGTGACTTTCCTCATGTGTGAAGGTGGCAGATAAGTCCTAACTTATCAGATGCACATGGCTTCGTCTACAGCACAGGGTTATAAAATTATTCTAGCTTTCATAATTTACCATTGCCTAAGAAGCTGGGAGAGATAACAGCAAATTGCAGAGAAAGTTACGTTTTCTGGACATTTACTCAAAACCAAGTGATACATGTAATTTTCTTTTCCTTGAGTACATTAATTTGGGAGATTTCCTTAACTCCCAATTTGTCATGTATGTCAAATGGCCAAATATTCAACCTGGGAGTAAAACTGGCCAGTTAAAGAGGAAAATTATTATGCATGAGATTAACAATAAAAATGAATGCATTCACTACTTCACTGAGGTGGAATAATGCTTATCAACAGATGGTGAGTATGAGAAGCTGTTGACCCACGTCCTGGCGTGCTGCATTGTAACCTTTCCACAGCACGTTCCTACCTCATCACCCTTCCTAGCTACCTTCATTGTATGAACAGGAGGGGAATTCACAGCGATGGATTTTGTCAGGTGGAACACAGGCTGGGTGACTGCCAGAACGTGGGCATGATGGTAACAACCAACTGCCAATGTCTATTAAAAGTAAAAGTGACTAAGCCCCCAAATGTGGTTAAGTAACGTGCAACCTTCTCTGCTCTGCCCTAGACACAGGAAGGGGAGGACCAGGGCGGGTGTAATAGTGGCAGAGACTGCAGCTCCAGCAGGGAAGATGTCTTTTTGTACCATCACCAGGTTCATGGCTGAGGCCCCTCTCAAGAGTCAGATTAACCGGGAAAAGGATGCGCATTTAAAAAATATAAGCTGTATGTGACCCGGGATTTCATAATGATAATGACCCAAAGAAACAGGTAAAGGTGTATATTTTGCTTAGGGTTTGTTTTTCTTTTTTCACCCTGAAGTATGCTTGCTTCAATCTTCTGTGCTTAGGTTTGGAGAAGTGAGTGCAAGAGTCTGGTTGAACAAAGGGTGTGATCTGTTGGTGGTAAACTGCCGGAATTTAGCAATCCTACTTAATCGGATTTTTGTCCTGTGCCAGTGTCTTCAGAGATGAGGATGTTCCTCTCCTCTGGTAAATGGAGGGTGCCTCTCAAATGAAGGTATTATGATCTCCTTCAGGGGAGGGTAAAGGAAAAATAAGAGTGGCCTTCTAAGCCCTTCCTGGTTTCTACTTTCTTAAATGCCACCGTGACATCTTTTGGGGTCCCGAACCCCATCATTAGCGTCCCAAGAGCAACGTGGAGCCTCCTTTCGCCAAAGCATTCACTAAGTGCTCTGTGAATAGGATATGTGAGTTTTGCAAAACTCCTTCCAACTACTGCTTACCTATGATAATTTTGCTGAATAGTCTTCACTTTTGGTTTACCTGTTTCTGTCTCCAGCTGTTTTTTTCTCCCCTACACAACCTCCTACTGTTCACTTGGACCTTCATCCACACACTAAAACAACTCACTGCTCCCCACTTTCCTGTTTAACACCACATGCAGGGCCGCTTCCTAAGCATGCAATCTGCGCAGCTGCCCTGCCTGCCTCTGAAGGAATGTGTGCTCTGCTTTCATTGTCCTGAATTATTTATTATTTATTTTTGAGACAGGGTCTTCCTAAGTCTCTAGTTTGCCCTGGATGGGGGGGGGGTTGAACTTGTGATTCTCCCGCCTCAGCCTCCCAGAATGCTGGGATTACAGGTGTGCAACACCACGCTTAGCTAAGTTTGTTTTCTTGACAGAATAACAGGAAATTGGCCAAAGGTTTTTTTTTTTTGGTTTTTTTTTTGAGACAGGGTCTCACTGTGTAACCCAACCTGGCCTTGAACTTGAGACATCCTCCTGCCTCAGCCTCCCAAGTGCTAGGATTATAGGCGTGCACCACCACACCTGGCTGGCCAATGTATAATCTAACCCATTTATTTCTACTAAAAGTGCAGATAAGAGCTATGAATATTTAGATTTTAACATGTGACTCTTCTCCAAGGGAGTAATAAAATAATTGAGTTCACTCTAGCAAGACTTCATCCCAGACAGATTTTTGTTTTTCTAAATTATAGCTAAGGTTCCTGAGCATACAGCCCAGGAATGATTCATTCGATGGAATGACCATTGTAGTAGGGGTTATTTATCCACATGGGCACTGTGCTGAGCATCTACTTTGTATCTGCTATAGAACTTGGAAAAGGACAAATAGAAAGCTTTTTTTTTTTTGAAGAAAATATGTCCTTGCATATATATGTAAATGTACAATGAATTCTCAAACCCTTTTGTCCCTGGGCCACTTGCCTCCTTGTTCAGCCTTACCTGCTCTCAGGTGTCCCACCCTAGACCCTCTGTTCTTTTTCACTAATCCTCTGATACTTGCTCCATTCATCTTTTTTTTTTTTTTTTTTGGTGCGGGAATCAATTCAGGACCTTGCGCTTTCGAGGCAGGTGATGATGCCACTGAGCTAAATCCCTGACCCCATTCATCTTTTTTTTAAGAGGGGGTGCACAGTCTTGCTAAGTTGCTAAATTGTTCAGGCTGAGCTCACCCTTACAGTATTCCTGCCTCAGCTTCCCAGAGTGCTGGGATTACAGGCCTATGCCACCAGACGTGACCTCCACTTCACTTCATCTCGGAAGAGATTACAGATTCCTCTAACCCTCCTCACCCTCACATGTGAGTGAGGTAAGCCCTCTTCTCCTTCACAGAAATAAGAGTTTCCTGTCTTGGGGTCACTTGTCCATCTCCCCTGTTCACCAATACAGCATAGCAAGCATTCAGCAAGGATTTTCTGTGGAGCAGCAGTGAGGCCCCTGCACTCCCTGAAGTGCTTTGGGCCTGTAATTCTCCCTGGGTTGCTCTTGTCCTTTTCAGTGGCAGCCACTGAATTTGGAGAAAACAGATAATCAGGTAGACAAGGAACCACAGTATCATCTATCAATGATAGCAAATGCCTGCACACCAGCCCGGAGTCCTGGTAACACCAACAGAGTTAGGTTAGGACTCCTCTCAGAGGAGGTGAACTGCTTCTCTTCTACCTTAATTATGCACAGATATTTTTCAAAGCTCTTAGTGTCTGTAAATGTTTACCTGCACCCTCAGCATCTACAGTTAATTGTAATGCTCTTTAACTACATGTTTATTTTTTTATCCTACTTAGATTTCAGAGTTAGTCCACTGTGACTGTATAGCGGAAGATGAGGTCTTTGCTGAATCTTGAAGGATGTAGCACCCTGGTCTCATCCCCGATCTATTTCAGAACTAATTGGTGTGATTATTTGAAAAATACAGATAGAATTCTTTGCAATCCACACTGCAGAGGGCTTTTATATGTTAAGTCAGAAGCTGTAGAGGATCTCAGATTTTACACTATTTGTAAGCCAGCAAATTAGCTTACTGTGATAGCACATTGTGATTCCCTAGGAATGGATTAGGAAATGCCTCTGGGATTAGCAGAGCACAGTTCTGGGTGTGTCCCTGCACAGCTGACATGTGGGCCTCAAACTCCAGAGGGAAGACCCACTCCAGATGGGTGGCACCAACCAATAGGCTTGTGGCCTGGGTGGAATGAAGAGGGGAAAAAAGAAGGAACCCTCCCCTTCTGCTTCTTTGGAGGAGGTCCAGTCTTAGCCATCACCTTGGACATTGGTCTCCACTTAGCTCAGGTTTCCAGTGCAAACTCTTCAGCCTCCAATGCAGCCCCTTCAGCTTTGTGAGCCAGGCTCACACTGGACTCTGCAGTGAGCTCCAGGCCTTCGACTTCTGACTGGATCCTCTGGCACTCCGTTTGATATCCTTCCACCTGCAAGTGGCTATTGTGAGCCTACCTTGTAAATGCCTTTTATGTCATGTAGTGAAACCTAACTGCTACACTGACCATATTCTAATGGAAGACAGACCTCTGGGTCAAAAATATAGATGGTTTGTTGATCATACAAAAATAGGTTGGGGATTTAGCTCAGTGGTTCCCCCATCTGCCTCAAAACCACAGGGCCCCGAGTTCGATCCCTGGTACCAAGAAAAAAAATTTTATTGATCATACAAAAACAGCAGCAGGAGCGGCATGGTGCACCCAGATCCTCAGAGGGTGCCGTGATGGCCAAATGCTGCTGCATGTGTAGTGGGGTGTACTGTAGGGGAAGGGCCCCCAAATTAAGAGACTGAGCTGTAAGGCTGGAAGCATACCTGACTCACTGTCCCCCCAATAGGAACATTACTCATTGCCCCGGAGTGTACATTAATCCCTGGGGGAGGAGGGGACTGGGTTTCTTGCCCGAGACCTCTGTGGAGGTCCAACTCTGACTCTCTGGAGGGACATACTAATTTCCAAAGCTGCATTATTCACATACTGTCTGTCCACTGCTCAGAGGGCCCAGACCATGCAAAACAGGAGAAAGTCACAGAGGATTGTCTCCAAACACCACAGATCAATAAGAAAAAGTCCATAAAAAATGGGCAAGGGCCCATAATAATCAGCTCGTGCCAGGGATTTAGCTCAGTGGCACCACATCGGCCTCACAAGCACAAAGTCCTGAGTTCAATTCCAGGTACCACAAAAATAATCAGCTCACCCGAGTTGGATCCCCGGTACCAAAAAAAACAAAAATAATCAGCTCACACAGAAGGAACTATAAGTGATTGGTAAACATGAAAAGATGCTCAGCCTCTCTTGTAAGAGATACAAACTAAAGTCACACTGATACACTTGTTGACTATCAAATGGGCAGAGAAAATACTCTGCTACCTGCGTGTTGTGAGTCTCCAACCCTCCCAGATGTGAACAGAGACCCTGAAGCAGACAAAACTGTCTCAAGTCCAGAGAACCACTGACCTAGCCCTTTTTCATTTGTTTGTTTGGTTTTTTATTTATTTTTTCAGGCAGGTTCTCACTGTAGTTCAGGCTGGCCTTGAACTCAGAGCCGTCCTTCTGCCTCAGCCTCTGAGTGCTGAGATCACAGGTGTGCACCACTGTACCCTGTCGACATTGCTGCTGTTTCTGGGAGCCTGTTCTACAGCTTTCATTGCAAATGAATTGGAAGTTATAGAAAGTTATTCTTTGAAGGATAGCTTGTGACAGCAAAAGATTAAAGATGCCACTGAAATATGTAGCTGTAAAAATGAACTTATAAACCAAATGAAATAATCGCCAAAATATGTCTTATGTGAAAAGTCAAGGTGCAGACTGGTATGTGGAAAACAAAAAACTAATTGGTTAGTCTGTGCCTAGAACATCTCTAGAAAGACACACAGTGATGGAAAATCTCTGGAAGGAAATTAGAAACACCCCAGGAAACTCTTCTCTATATATTTTTTATAATTTTTTAGGTTTTTTCTTCCTTTGAGATAGGGTCTCACTATGTAGTTTGGGCTGGCCTTGAACTCATCATGTAGCCCAGGCTGGCCTCGAGCTTGCAGTGATCCTTCTGTCAGCCTCCCAAGTGCTGGGATTACTGCATCACCACAAGCAGCACACTTTATAATTTTTGAACCATGTGAATACATTAGCTATTAAATAAAGTTCATTTTTTAAAATGCTGAATGCCATACTGCACCTGCCATGTTTTCAATGACTGTCCCCAGAGGTCTGTAAAGACTTGGTCCCCAGGGGACAGTATTGGGAGGGATGTGATACCTCCTCAGGCCTCCTTCCATCCCTGTCCTTGGCATTGTGACCATGTAGCTCCTCCCACCAAGGCGAGGGATCTGTTTCTCATCCCTTCATCACCACCTGTGACTTGACAAGAATGAGCCAGAAACACTGATGTGACGGCTCCTGATCGGGGCTTCAGGAGGCCTGTGAGCCCCGCTCTTCTCCCTCTTCAAGCACTGTCTCCCCCAGAGAACTCCTGGGAGGGGAGACAGCAAGTGAAGAGATCACCAGTGACTCCCCTGAGGTCACCTAAGAGCAGCCACTGCCAGGCCACAGAAGTAGGAAAGTCCCTGCCCCAAGTAAGCCATGGTCAGGGCTGCCCAGCGGTGCTCAGGCTACGTTCCTCATCCACAGACTCGTAAACCAAACATGGTGTTATGAAATTTTTTTTTTGGTACCGGGGCTTGAACTCAGGACCTTGCACTTATGAGGCAGGTGGCGGACCCACTGAGCTAAATCCCCAGCCCCATAAATTTTGGGTGGATTATCACACAGGATTCTTTTGGTAATGGCTAACTTTCAGGAGAAGTGAAAGAACGGTTTTGACCATCAGCACTGCAGTGACAGCCACACCCGTGTCACTGGCGACTTCTCTTAGCTCTCGGTTGTGTGTGGAGAGCTCTCATGTGAGGACATACTGAGGAGATGGCCACTGGTGAGCCAGGAAAAGTCATCGGCAGGACTTCGGCCTGCAGCACTGTGAGCTAGGGATTTGTGGAGCCACCATTGCAGGCTAGAAGACACATCTGGAGCTCAACTTGGGAGTGAGGTCTGAAAAGTAAATGTCTAATACAGCAGAGAGGAGAAGGAACCATGGATATTCAAGAATGAAAGGAAAATAAGTTTTTAAAATAAATTTTGTTTTATTTTATCCTTTTCCCCTCTTAAGCCCTCTCCCTATGTACAAAGCATTGTTTCCATTTTTTCCTTCTATTTTTGCTTTTTTTATTCCCTTCCTTGAAAGAAAATAAATTTTAGAGGTAAGAGCAATAAGGAACCAAAGGAGGAAGAAGGGGGAGACTGGGATTCTGTATGGGGGAAAAAATAAAAATATTTCAAGCTGGGGCCGGTGGCACACACCTGTAATCCCAGCACTCTGGGAAACTGAGGCAGGAGGAGGATTACAAGTTTGAGCCCGGCCTGGGCAATTTAGTGACTTAGACACTATCTCAAAATGAATAATTAAAAATGACTGATAGTGTAGCTCAGTGCAAAGGCCCTGGGTTCTACCCTAGAAAAAAAAAACTCAAGTGCTTCCCTGACCGACCACCTCCTAGACTGTGAGCCAGGACCTGGGCAGACCCAGAAGCTGGAGTCATAGGTAGCAGCCCTTGAGACAATCTGCCCCCCGCAGTAAAAACATTTCGTAGTGAGTATCTTCTAGCCTTGAGAAGCCACCAGCACTCCTGTTTCTCAGTGCATTCCGCACCATCTCTGCAGGTTGTGTGTTGCTGTTGGAAGGAGGGTGTATTGTATAACAACTCAGCGCACGGTTGGGCACAAAGCTCGAATCCCATCACCTACCCGGCATAGGAGTTCTTGCATGGTGACATTTCCCACAATGTCTTATAACATTAGACTTGACTTTTCTTTCTTAGATTTCTTTAAAGCATTTTCCTTATGGATAATGATACAAAACTTGAAAGCAGCTCTCTCTTTAGGTTATACCAGAAGGTTAGCAAAAGAAGAAGAAAGCTTCAGTTTTCCTTCCACTGTCTCATTCCTCTCATTTATTTATTTATTTTTGGTACTGGGGATCGAACTCAGGGTCTTGTGCTTGCGCAGCAGGTGGCGAAACCACTAAGCTAAATCCCCAGCACGTCCCTCTTACTTAATAGCAGCCTAGATTTAATTTGAATGTAGTGCTGGTTCTGCAGCATGGCAGGAGTCTGAACCCAGTGGTGCTGTCATTACACTATCACTCTGAAATCACTTCCCCTGGCTGCCACCTCCCTCCACATTTCTACTCCTTGAGCAAAGCTCACGGTTGTTAATAGCTTTATTTTCCCGCACTGAGCTACATCCACAGTCCTTTTTAAAACTTTTATTTTGAGATGGGCTCTCACTGAGCTGTAAAATTGCCCAGGCTGGCTTGAATTTATGATCTCCCTGCCTCAGCCTCCAGAGTGTGAGGGTTACAAGTGTGGGCCACCAAGCTTGACCTTAGAATGAAACATCCTGCTTGCAGACCTAAATTCCATTACTGATTATCTATTTCTATCTAGGTGTTATCAATGATCAGTAATATCACAAAAAAAGAGAGGCAACTGGGTATTCATTGTACTGTCCCAAACAGGGAACACAACACCACGGAGGCGATGGTCATGTTGAAGAAAAGATCTAACCTGAATCTGATCCACCTCCAGATGTTAAATTATAGCAGCTATGTTGAGGACATCACCAGAGCCCTAAATCTGGAAATTCTAAAGGACAAACAGCTTGGCTTGTTTTTGTTTTTTAACAAATAAATTGAGAAAAAAGAAAGAGAAAAGTTACAGATTAAGAGATTTAAAAGACAGATTAATCAATTGCAAGGTATGGGTTTTATTTAGATCCTGATTGAAACAAACTACAAAAATTATGACATTGATGATATTATGGAGGTTTTCATTTTTTTATCATCTTAATCTTTCAGAGAATATTATTTCTGAGATTTGTTTTGAAACAATACAGAAAAGGGAAACACGAATGGTGATACAGATGAAACCAGGTCAGGTCTGCATTGATAATTATTGAAGCTGGAGGATGGGCACACAGAGGTACATTATATTATTGAAATTTTCCATAATTAAAAAGTAAAAATGTCCAGGTGTTGTACCACACGATGTAATCTCAGCACTCTGGGGGGCTGAGCCAGGCGGATTCCAAGTTGGAATCAGCTTGGGTAATTTAGTGACTGAGACTCTCTTTCAAAATGAAAAGGCGCTGAAGATGTGGCTCAGTGTGAAGACTCTGGGTTCAATTCCCAGTACCACGAAACAACAACAAAACAAAACAAAACCAACCAACCAACCAACCAACCAAAGAAACAAACAGAAATAACCCGCGGCTGCGGTGTACCTCAGTACCAAAGTCCTGGGTTAAATCTCCAGTTCCACAAAAAATAAAAGAATACAAATGGCTGCTATTCAGCTACATCTTCTGGCTCCAAAAGGCCTTTTAAAAAAAAAAAAAAAAAAAAAAAAAAGGAATGTTAGCACTCCCAGTGAGCTAACATTATGGAGTTATTCGTATTTTCTTTCTTTCTTGAGTAGCAGGTATCGAACGAAGGACGTTGTGCTTGCGGAGCAGACGGCGAAACCACTGAGCTAAATCTTCGGCGGGCAAACTCTTCACCAGTAACAATTTAGTCCTTGCTGGTTTCCAGGGGCGGAGGGAAGCCTCCGCTTCCCGCCTCTCGGCAGTCTCCACCTCCGCCCCAACGCGCCTTCCGCTGCCCCACTAGGTGGCGCCACTGCCGAGCCACACCCGCCCCCAGCCTGCACCTCTCTGAAGATCCCGAGAAGCGGGAGCTCCCACCCTGGGCCACCTCGTCAGTCCGAGCCAAGGGCGGCACCAGTGATGAAACTGCTCTGTGTGCTCAGCGCCTCGCTGTGAAACTTTAACCAGTACTCTGGATGGCCCTCCAATTTCAATTAATACGGACGTGTTTGGCAGGGTCGTGGATTCTAGCTGATCTCTGTGAGGACAGGAGGGCCTTCCCTGAGGCGCTCTGAAAGCACGTCTTTGGGCCACAGAAAAGAGCGCTGTCCTAGTGTCAGCAGGTCTGCAGGGGACAGAAGACGCCCCCGGGCACCGGCGCGCTCCCCGCCTGGCTCTGGAACCCTGGTCCAGAGCGGGACGAGTGCCCCACGTTGTCAGGTCTTTCTTCTGACTTTTCAGCCAAAGCTAGGAATCATGCCCGCGTCCTTCCAAGGCCAAATGTTTATGTAAAATGTGCAAAAGAAAGATATGTCTGTAATTGTTTAAGACTGCTATGTGGTTCTACTTTGATTTCCTCTCTATTGTGAGGGGCCTTACAGGTAGGCCTGCAAGATGGGTAACCCAAGCAAGAATCGCTTGGCACCTCTGCCTTCGCTGTACGTGGCCCCCTTGTCACCTTCACACTGGATCAGATCCTTGCTCAGCCCCTCAGTAGGCACGTTGGCCACTGACGGACGAAGTTCAGCAGCCCTAAATCCCCCCAGTCTATCTTATCCCACTTCGAGATTGAGGATGCCAAGGTAAGAGTAAAGTAATTTTCAGGATTTGCAGGGGCATCTAATTCCCAGATTTTAAAGCGTCCGGTTCCAGAAGCCCTGGAGCGACGCCTTCAAGTATCCTGTCCTTGTCCTACACCCGCAGTTGCCTGGGATTCCGGGAAAAGCAGAGCCAGAAGACCGGAGGATGAGATCACACCCACCCCGAAGCAGGGATAATTACCCGGTGATGGGAATCGAGGTTGCCCAACAGACCCCCGGCGGTCATCGCCCTCGTTTCTTTTCTACCCTCTATAGAATTGATTTATTTCGTTTTTATTAGTACATGTTTGCAGAATATAATGATTACAGTCATCGTGGGGCGTTGCTACTTGCACGTAACACATCTGAATTATTTTTACTTCCCCTTTTCCTCCCCACCCTCTCTGCCTCCTTCTGCCTCTTGGTCCCCGCCCCGTTTGTAAAAGATCCATCTCCGTTTCCTATGATCTGTCCTTTATTTTGCTCTTTATTTATACTTTGAGTTTCTCATATAAGAAAAATCATGTGATTCTTAAGGTTACATATTTTATTTCACTTGATATTATGGTCCCAAAGTGCATCCATTTTTCTACAAATGACTCAAATTCTCTTTTTTATCCTTTTTATGTATATAAATACCACATTTTTATCCATTGATCTGCTGATGGACATATAGGCCATTTCCAAGACGTATCTAGTATGAGTTGTACTGCTATAAACATGGGTATGTATATATATCATTGTAATATGGTATTTTTAACTGTTTTGGGAAGATACCTAGAAGGGGAATAGCTGGGTCAAATGGAATTTCTAGTTTAGTATTTTGAGAAATCTCCATACTGATTTCCATAGTGATTGTACCAGTTTACATTTCCACCAACAATATAGAAGGGTTTCCTCCCCTGCCTCCCACAGCCTCACCAGCGTTTGTTGTTACTTAATTTCTTTGTAATTGAATTGCCATTCTTTCTGGGGTTAAGATGGAATCTCACTGTTGATTCAATTTGCATTTCTTTTTGGCCAGAGATGCTGAACATTTTTTGTCTGTGTATTTACTGGCCATTTGTACTTCTTCTGAGAAGTGTTTGTTCATTTGCCCATTTTTGACTGGATATTTTATTTGGGGGGCTCTATTTTTTCAAGTTCTTTATATATTGTAGATATTAGTCCTCTATGTAAGGACTAGCTGTCAAAATTTTTTCCCCTTTCTGTAGGTTGTCTCTTCACTTTCTTGATTGTTTCTTTGCATGCAGAAGCTTTACTTCGATATAATCTCATTTGTTGATTCTTGATGTTATTTCTTGTCAATTAGGGCTCTGTTCAGAAAGTCCTTGGCTATACCTATGTCTTCAAGAATTTTGTCTATTTGGGAGAGGGGTATAGCTCAGTGGTAGAGCACTTGCCCAATATTTGTGAGACCCTGAGTTCAAACTACAACACACACACACACACACACACACACACAGAGTTTTACCTATTTTATCTTCTATCTGATTATTTCTGTTTTAATATTCAGATCTTTGATCTATTTTGATTTTAGATTAGTATATGGTGAGAGATACAGGTCTAGATTCAGTCTTCTGCATGTGGATAGACAGTTTCCCCAGCACCATTTGTTAAAGAGGCTACCTTTCCTCCAGTGTATGTTTTTGGCCCCTTTGTCAAAAATCAGATAGCTGAATGTGCCTGGGTTGTTTTTGTATCACCTATTTTGTTGCATTGATCCACATGTCTGTGTTTGTGCCAATACCATGCTTCTTTTATTATTGTAGTTTTGTAGTATAACTTGAATTCACATGTCAGGATGGGAACCAAATTGCTTCCTCAGTGATGATGGCTCTCCCAGGACCTCACCAGCCAGTCTTGAGATACCGATTCACCAGACCCCCACTCAACCAGGATTACCTGCTCAGACAGCTATGCAACCCCCAGCCCTTGGCTTGGCTCTCTTTTTCTATAAAATCCCAAAGCTGTTGTCGGTACCCCCAAGACAGAGTTTGACTCTCTTTATCTGTGCTTCCAACATGGCCGTGCTGATGGAAGCTCCTTTCCTGCCCTTTGCCTCTGCTCTTCTCCTTGATTGGTGTTGGAGGTAGGTGGCCAAGCCCAGTCTGTTGGGACCCCCAACTCTGGTAACACTATCACTCTTCCTTCTGGTTTGGGTGGCACTGAAGTGCTTATAGGAATCTTAAATTGGGGTACATTTCATTTGTGTTTAGTGGGGTAGGAGTGACTGACTTCCAGAAATCTTCTTCCCTCCCAGAATGATAGCTTGTGACATAAAAGTGTGTACTTCCAGTGCCCAGCGTAGGAGGTACAAGGTGGTAGAGGGGAAATGGGGTGTACAATACTTGGAACAGCCATCCACTCCCGCAAGGGTAAATTCCACACTGTGTTACAGTCGTTTCACATGAATACTGGGATGAGGGCCTAGCACTGCCTGATCTTTTTGCTGTTTCAGGGAAGCTGGAACCCCTCTTGCATGGCCCATATGTTTTTGTAAATATCTGTAGAATGAAGAGGTGGCCAAGCAGTTTGCAATTTAAAAAAGGGAAAAATATTGAGATGTGGCAGACAATTCATAAAATTATTATGTTATTTTTCTGGATATCTGTCAGCCTTTTAAAATTTGAACTTTTTTGTGTGATTTATTCTCATTCTAAATCAAGGGGTTAGCTGGGCATGGAGGTGCACGCCTGTCATCCCAGCACTCAGAAGGCTGAGGCAGTAGGATCACTGCTGTGAGTTAGAGGCCAGCCTGGATGACATAGTGAGACTCTGTCTTAAAAAACAAAACAAAACAAAATACGAAAAAGTAAATCAATGGGGTTTTAACCCTTTTTTTTTGGCTGTGGACCTCTTTGGCAGTCTGGTGAAGCCTAGGAACCTCTTCTCAAGAGAACATTTTGTTTTGTTTTGTTTGTGGTACTGGGGATTGAGCCCAGGGCCTTTACATTGGACTACACCCCCAACTCCATCTTTATTTTTTATTTTGTGACAGGGTCTTTCTAAGTTGCCCAAGTACAACTCAAATTTGCAATTCTTCTGCCTCAGCCTCCCAGAGTGCTGGGATGACAGATGTGCACTACTGTGCCCAGCTACAAATGTTTCTAAATGTAGAAAGTAAAGTGCTTGTGATCGCAAAAGGTAGCAATTAGGTTGAAATATGATTATCATACTATTAAAGAAATTTGTGACATACTAATGAGTGTGCTTCTTAGTGCATTGAATAGGAAGGTCCATGGCCAATAAACCACTGAGATATTGAAGAGGTGGTGAGTGTTGATATCCTGAGGTATCTGTATGATCATATTGTCATATGTGACCTCCACTAGGGATAAAGTCACAGTCACTGCTCCTACGGTAGTGTGTTGTTTTCATTCATATGGAAATTAATGCTCAATTTCTGTTAGCGGCAAATAAATAAAGATGCGTCTTGCTACTCAAGGGCACTCTTCTTGGATTTACCTGTAGGAGGTAGGAAAGGGGCCATGGACCCCAGGCTAAGATTCCTTTCAATATTTACTATCATCCTTAACTTTGGATTCATAGTTTTATATTACTTTCCTTAAATAGGGCTCCCCAAATTATATCAGTTTGTGGCCTTATGAAACTTGCATCTATCTTCAAAATGCACCCTGGCAGTGACCACTTCTTGCTACCTTCATTGCCTGTATGGTTCAGATCTAGAATGTCCCCCCGAGTCTCCTGTGTCCAGAGGTGGGGCTTTGGGAAGGGAACTGGATTATGGAGATGCTGTACTCATCAGTGGATTCATCAGTGAGTTCACGGCTGAATGTGCGGTTAGAAGGCCAGGCCTGGCTAGAGGTGGGTCGCTCGGGGTGTGATCTAGACGGGCACATTCTTGGCCCTTTTCACTCTCTGCTTCGGGCAGCTTTCTGCTCTCCTCTCTTTGCTTCCTGGCCACCATGAAGTGAGTAGTTTGCTCCACCATCTGCTCCCACCATCATGTGCTATCACACCCTAGGCCCAAAAGCAATGGGTCCACCAGCCATAGACTGAAGCCTCACAGCGGTGAGCCAAAATAAATCTTTACTCTGTTTTTTTTTCCCTTTGGTACCGGGGATCGAACTCGGGACCTTGCGCGGCAGGCGCCGGAACCACTGAGCTAAATCCCCGGCCCAATCTTTACTCTTTTTGAGTTCATCATTTCAGTTATTGGCACAGCAGCAGGAAGCCAGCACAGCCCCGCTATTTCCTCTTCACCTTCTTTCATAGATTGGCCCCACCCTGCGCCTTGGCCGCGTATCCGCCTTTCCTGTTGTGTTTAGGGTGGAGCCCAGCCGCTCTCCCCTGCTGTAACACCCCGTCAGGGCGGTCCCCGCTCTCGCTCTCATGGCAATGGTCAGGCTGACGAAAGTCTGCCTCACTGTTTCAACAAGTGACATGAACGCTTTTTTCTTTCGTGCGTGTGTGTGTGCATGTGCTTTGGTTCATTTATTTTAAAAACTGTATTATACCTGCTTGCAGCACGTAGCGATTGCATCTCCTGCTTGGCTCCTCTCCCTCAGACCCGAGCCTTGCCCCCTCCTCAGCAGCCCTCCAGCGTGCCCCCACGCTCCTGGCCCTAAACTTGCTCGGCCCTGGATTCCCTCAGAGCTTGCACTCTCAGTTCTTTCAGGGGAGAGAACGCAGGGCCTCACACGCTCGGTAAGTACCACTGAGCTACCACTGAGCTACCCTCCAGACAGTCAGTTCAGCCAGAACCCCGCCCCACCCCCATATCTAATTATCCTCAGTTCCTAAGGTCTCCTCTGTCCATGAGGCCTTTCCTAACAACCATCTAAAGCAGCAGCTCTGTCTCCCTTCTTACTGTGCCTGACATAGGGTCACCTCCGCCCTGCCCCCGTTAGGATGTAAGCACCTCAAAAGCAAGGACAGGGGCTTTGCTGTAGCCTTTCTGCCTAGACTACACTGGTCATGTAATCCCAGTTACTCAGGCGGCTGAGGCAGGAGGATGGCAAGTTTAAGGCCAGGCTGGACAAATTAGCGAGACCCTGTCTCAAAATACAAGATAATAAGGGCTAAGAATGTAGCAGGGCTCCCTGGGTTCAATTCCCAGTACTGCAACAAAAACAAACAAGAAACACTAGTGGATACTTCACTGTGGACATCTCATAAATAATGAACAAAGCAGAAAACAAAAATTAGAAAAATATATGGGCTTAAATTCTAGCAAGAATATGGGCAAAAATGCCCTCCTCTGAAAAAGGATCTGCCAGGAAAAGGACTGCAGTGGAAAATCCACAGCTCTGCAGAGCAGGCATCCCACTATCCCCTTTCCGGAGGGTAAAAGGCCAAGAGGATTGTTTGCTTGGCTCATGGCTACTCCCCACCGGGAGACCCCAGCCGAAGACTACCTGGAAACAATCAGTATCACGTGATTCTGTGGAGGTGTTTGCTCAGGCAGGGCATGGTGAGGCACGACTGTAATCCAGCACTCTGGGAGGCTGAGGCAGGAGGATGGCAAGTTAGTGAGACTGTTTTGAACAAACAAACAACAACAAAAGTACAGTGTCATACAATGAACACACGCAAGGTTTTGGGAGTGACTTGTAGCTTGGACCCCAGTGGCTCTCTCTAGAGAGAAATCAAAGATCCCTGTTGAGGGCCACCCCCACAAAGCTGAGGAAGAAGGGCAGTTTTCTATCTGCCCTTTTATCTGCTGGGCGACCCTCGAAAGCGCCTTAGCAAGGGGCCCGGCGGCCTTGGTTTCCTCCGGGGTCCTGGAGTCCTGCTCGGTGTGCGCTGCGCTCCTCCTGGGCTGGATCCGGCTGAGGACCCGAGGAGACCCCGCGGCCCGGCCAGACAGGAGGGGGTGCTGTGCTTAGACGCCCCAGCTTTCCAGCTCCTCTCGGGTGCCTTTCCCTAGCGGAGTGTACTGGAAACAGTCCAAATGGAGAAAATAAATGCAACCAAAGCATAGACATTATCCAACGCCCCCTCTTCCTCCTCCCCCCCCTCTATTTTCCGGGGACCATGACAAGAAGCGGTGACATTTCCTGATGACGGTGTGGGCCACTTGCAACCGCACTATCTTACTATCGAAACGGCTGCTCCCTTCAATCTGGTGAAACAAAAATGAGCTCCTCCAAGACGATTTGTGGTTCGTAGCACGGCCTGCAGGGGGCGCTGTTGCGAGCGTGGCTGTGAGCTTGGTTAGGCCGAGCCTGCGCACACTGGGAGCAGCTTGGGGAAAGAAGGCCAGCGGAGAGAGAACGGCTCTATCGAGCATCTTGGTACACAGTCAAGTTTCCTTCCCAATCGGGAGGAGGAGGCCGATGGCTGCAGAGTCTGGGAAGAACCCAGACTCGGATCGTTGCTTAGCAACCTAAACTGGAGTGTTAATTAAATCGGATCGGGTGCAAACCACAGTGAAAGGCGGGTGGTACAAAGCGAGGGAGGCCGCCGAGTCTATATGGAAGTGCTCGGGAGGGGCAGTCCTGCTTCCAAATGGATCTTTGCAGAGACACCAAATGTCCCCTTGGGAAGGGCGATGGCGCTGTTAGGACAACAAGTTCGGCCGGAGTGTGCTCTGAATTCATTTACTGTGTAGGCCTTCGAGGTGGTCAAAGTGGTCAGCATGGTGTAGCATGAATCTGTTCTTTGGGCAGAGTTAAGCCCTCAACTGCAGAGCACACGCATTGCCCTGGCCTTACCTTACCCGAAGTTCTTCCTTTGGTATTTTGTTGTGACTACTTTGCCATCTCTGTTATTGCCTTTTCCTAACCTCCTAAGGCAAAAAGCAGGGAAAATGACAAAATGGTGGGGAAGCTAATCGGGAGTCACGATCTGAAATCATGCCCCGAGGGCTTCTGAAACCGAGGTGGGTCAATTACTGGTATTCTAGCGCTCAAGCAAATTTAACAAATTTTGCAATCGTTTCGCCAAGGCCTCCCAGGAGAATTAAATTGAGTAATGAGATGGTAGTGATATTATTAAATTTTATACAGCCAACAACCATAACTCATTAGTTGAGCTCTACTAGGGTATAGAGAAATGTGATTAGGAGTGAAAAAATACGTGACAGAAGTTTAAAAAGTACTCAGGTAATGTATTTTTCTCCTTGGACACCATACTCTCAGCTGCCGCGTGTACTATATATAGAAAACAGAGTTCATTAAATTAACTCATTTGTGGCATATTTAAAATAAAGGCGCTGGCAGTTTGGGTGCTGTAGTTCATTAGAAGGCCACCAGAGGGAGCCCAAGTTTACCTCCTATTGAACTCATGGGTAAATTGCAGTTCCAAGGACTCTGGGACTTAGCTAAGATCATTTCACTGCTTGGAGAACCTATTGTTAGAAAGTAGGAGACACAGGACGGCTCACAGCAGGACCACTGGTATGAAATGGAAGGTGGCTGGGCTAGTGCTCACTGTTGGATTCTAAGATCTTGATTTGGGGTTTTTTTTCTTTTTGTTTTTTTTGGTACCAGGAATTGACTCGCGACCTTGTGCTTGCGAGGCAGGTGGTGGAACCAGAGCTAAATCCCCGGCCCCTCTAAGGTCTTGATTTTGTTTTCAGGTGTAGATTGCTGCTGCGTAGGAGGCTTTCACCCCTCCCACTCCACTTGTCCACCCCTCTGGGGGTTCTTATACTGCACAGTGATAATCCCTGGAATCCTGTCATTCCAGCCCAATGAACAGTGTGAATGGGTGTGAATTGGGAAATGTGTGGACCTACAGAGAACACTGAGTGAAGTAAACCCTACTTAATCAAAAGAACTTTGCCATGTGTTCTCCAGTTCAAATTCTGAATAGATACTGGATTCCCTTTCATTTTGAAACACATATCTGAATCTCCTCTTGTTGACGGTGACTCATTGTATTAATTACTGCGGTGTTACAAATGACCCTTGAATGTAGTTTTTAAAGCAACATTAAACATTTGTTATCTCAAGGTTTCAGTAGGTCAAGAACCCAGGAGCAGCTCGGCCAGGTGGTTTTAGTGTGGCGCCCGCCTCACGAGGTCTTGTTATGTACCGTACCAACTCCCCTGCCGAATATAATCTTTATGAACTGCAAACATGTGCAAATAAAAATAAAAATTAAAAAATAAAATATAAGGGCTAGGGATTTAGCTCAGTGGTTCCAGTGTCCGCTTTGCAAGTGCAAGGTCCCAAGTTCGATCCCTGGTACCGAAAAAAAAAAATAAATAAATAAAAATAAAAACAAAAAAATTAAAAAATTAAAAATGAGACCATAAAAAATGCATACCTGAATCACTTTTTAAAATTTTACTGGTACATTTTACATATGTATAATGATAATGTTTATCATAGGGAATTTGCACCTGTACATGATATATTTTGCCTCTTTTGTTTCTGAATTACTTTTATAAATTTTATTTTATCCCATTGCCCCCTCCCCTTATGCCCCTTGCCCTCCCTATGTACAAAAGCTTTGTTTCCATTTCTTCCTTCTATTTTCATTTTCTGAATTACTTTTAAAACATATGCCAGGACTGGGGATTTAGCTCAGTGGTCTGCCGCCTGCCTTGCAAGCCCAAGGACTCAAGTTCGATCCCTGGTACGAAAAAAAAACAGCCAGAACTTAATTTTTTTCTCTTTTTGGGAACCAGCGATCGAACTCGGGTCCTTGCACATGCACAGCAGGTGGTGAAACCACTGAGCTAAATCCCCAGCCCATGCCAGAACTTAATTTTCTTTTAAGTACAAGTCTTCTTTCCTCTGTGGATCAGAAAACAATTTATGAAGAAGTGTGTTGGGGGGGGTCATGCCATCTTTAATAAAGTATATGTTATTAAACATACATATCTTTCACAACTGTAAAATTGATTTAAGAAGAAAAAGTTGCCTAACTTCTAGTTGGGGATATTTTCCTCATTTCTTTCTGCACACTGACTTTTTCTAGCTAATGTTTCTTTATATTAAATAATAAAATCAATAAAAGTCAGCTATGGAATCACTTTGATTTATAATTAACAACCAGAAGCCTTGCCTTGTATGCCTTGTATAACCCTGGCCGTCCCTGAAAGATAGCTGGAAGGAGTCTTACATTCTGTTTTCACAAGGACAAAGGCAAAGATGTTTTAAGTGACTCAGAGCTCAGCGTTCTGACCTACCGAGTGACCCTGGAGGACACTGAAAAGGGACGAGGAAGGCTCTGACAGCTGCTCAGCACAGAACTTCCACTTCTGTCAGCAGCAGAGCCAGTGCCCAGGCATCAAATAGCTGCCATTGATCCCAACACCATGCGCACACGACAATGATTCCAAAGGCGAAGCCCTGGGCTTCGGAAACACAGGAGAGCAACGCCCTCCGTGATGACCTTAACAGAAAACCACTTCAAAGGTGAAGGCCAAGCCAAGAGCTTCTCTTTGTGTTAAGAAAGTCAAGACTGTGTTCGCTTCGGCAGCACGTATACTAAAATAGGAACCATAGAGAGCCTCTCAGCAAGGTCCCTGCACAGCGACAACATAAAAACTCATAAAGTGTTCCAGCATTTTTAATGTCAATCTTAACAAATGTAGAGGCAATTTGATGAGGATGAAAAAGAAGCCTCAATAGTAGCTAAAAAGAAAGTGAGCCTCGAATCTAATATATTTCTATGTAGGACCATTATCAAAAACCCTCCCTGGGCTGAGGATTTAGCTCAGCCACCCTGGCACCTGCCTGGCAAGTGCAAGGTCCTGAGTTCCATCCCCAGTACCAAAAAACAAAAAACCAAAAAAACCCTCCCGTAGGGTGGGAGATGGGGTAAGTCAAGTTCTCCCAAGCTACCCACCCCTGCATCCAATGCCCAGAAAATACAGGGCAGTTTATCTTAAAGGCTATGGGCGTGTAGCTTTGGAGTTCGAGAGACTGAGGTTGAACTGTTCCTTCACTTCTCTCTGGCTCTGTGACCCTGGACACTGTATTTAAGCTAAGACTCAGTGGACCTCTGTGGAATATGGAGATAATGTGCCTCCTTGGATGGTTGGGAGAAGATCTTTTCGTCCATGAACATAGCTGAGAGGGTACATGTGAAGGACCCACTAGTCCCAGGCTAGTGCTGGCCACCTGAGGCAGCAGTGCAGAGCTGAGACCTAAGGGAGCAGTAGGAAGGAAGGATCGCCAAGATGACCCGCAGTCACCAAACTGCATAAAGTACCACAATAGCTATTTCCCCTTAAAAAAAAATGGAGTGAACTCTGAGGACAATTAGTGGGTGTGAATGTGTGATGGCCCACACTGAGTCCACATGCTGGCATCTCAGGGTCCCCAGAGCCGCAGCCAGGTCCCCACTGTGCACCCTAAAATGGTCTGCTGGTGACGAATCCTCCCCCACACAGAGCTCCTCATCAAACAGCCAGCTCCTCGAGGAGAGAATGTGAACTAACAGGCGAGAATCATCCACAAAGCTTTCAGCACAAAAGAGGGGGCCAAGACGAACAAACAGAAAACAGACATTATTCAGGGGGCACAGGGGACAGCAACCTCTCATTAGTGTCCCCAGAGAAATCCGCAATGCTAGGGCATTAATGAAGTGAGAAAAATGAAAGAACAAGAGCTCTTGGAGATGAAAACATTTAATTAAAATTTTTTCTGAATGGAAAGGATTGAAAGGTAAAAATAAATAAATTTCTCAGAACAAAGATTTTTAAAGGGCAAAGGAAGAAATTGAAAGAAAAGATCAGATGCTTAAAAAATCAGTCTAGGACCCAACCTCTGACTAATGGCAGTCTGAAAGAGGAGGGCTGTGAGTGTGGCTCACTCGAGGTGTGTGCCCAGCATGTGCAAGGTCCTGGGGGAGGGGAGATCGTACACATGAAAAAACTTTCCCTGAAAATGAAGATACGTCTTCAAGCTCAATGTGACATTGACTACTCAGCCAGTAAATGTCTTTTTCTAATTTTAGTTTATTAATACCTGTGTGTAATACATAATGTTTATATTTCTTGTGTGGAGTTGCTACATGTGCAGAACACATCCCAATTCCTTTTCTCACCCTCTTCCCCTCCCTCCCTCCTTCCCTCATCTCTCTCTCTCTTTTTTGGTACAGGCGAATCAAACTCAGGACCTTCCACTTGCAAGGTAAGCAGCAGAACCACTGAGCTAAATCCCCAACCCTCCCTCATCTCTTGGTCCCCTTCTCCTTTGAGAATGATTTATTTTCCTTCTTATTATCTATCTTTTATTTTGCTCTTTATTTCTACTTTGGGTTTCTCATATAAGAGAAACCATGTGATATTTAAGCTTGTGTGCCTGATTTATTTCACTTAACATTGTGGTTTCAAGGTGCATCTGTTTTTTTACAGAAGACTTAAGTCTATTCTTCTTTATGGCAGAGTAGTGCTCCATTGTGTGTAAGCACCACATTTTCTCTATCCATTCAGCTGTTGATGGATGTATGGGCTTCTTCCAAGATTTAGCTATTTCTGAATTGTGCTGCTATAAGCAGAGTATTACTATAATATGATGTCTTTAACTCTTTTGGGAAGATACTTAGAAGGGGAATAGATGGGTCAAATGGAATTTCTAGTTTTAGTTTTGTCAGGACTCTCATACTGATTTCCATAGTGGTGGTACTAGTTGACATTCCCATCAACACTGTAGGAGAGTTTCTTTTTCCCCCACACCTCTCCAACATTTGTTATTATTTGATTTCTTGATGATGGCCATTCTTTCTGGGGTAAGATGAAATCTCAGTGTTGTTTTAATTTGCATTTCTCCAATGGCCAGTGATGTTGAACACTTCTTCAGGTATTTATTGGCCATTTGTACTTCTGTGAAGTGTCTATTCATTTCACTTGCTTATTTTTTGATTGGGTCTAACTTTCTTGAGTTCTTTATATATTCTAGATATGAGTCCTCTGTCTGAGGAATGGCCCAATAAATGTTAAACGATTCATATTAGGATACGTCAGGTATTTCATTTTTAGTGAAATATCAGATCATCTAAGATAAAGAAAAATTAAGAGGTACAAGAAAGAAAAACAATATAACCCCAGTAACTCTCCTAAGCACTATTCCTTTATTAAATCATTTAATCCTTACAGCAGTCCTATGAGTAGGCAATGTTACTAGCATTCTTATTTCACAGACAAGGAAACCAAGGTCACAAGGCCAGCAAACAGTGACAGCCAGGCAAGCCAGTTTTATAGGCAGTGCTACAAATACTGCCCTCAGCAAGGAAAAGACACAGACTTCTCCAGCAGTGCTGGAAGCCAAATGGAAATGGCTCAGTGTCTTAGTACTTCTTTTCTAAGACACACACACACACATCCCTGCCCCACACACAGTCAGAGACAGAAAGAGACTAAATAGAGATTGAACCTCCACACCCCCAGCTACAGCCCCGCCCTTTTTATTTTTTAATTTTTAATTTGAAACAGGGTCTGAGTTTTCCAAGCTGGTCTCAAATTTGTAATCCTCCACCTCAGCCTCCCTAGCAGCTGGGACTGCATGGGTGTGCCACCACGCCAAACCTCAATGTCTTAATGTTTATGAGGAAAATTATTTCAACCGGGAATTCTATCTGAAGCCAAATTATCAGTGGAGCATGAAGGAGAATAAAGACCTTTTCAGATGTTTAAGACTTAACAGTACTTATTTTCCATCTGTCTTTTCTTAGGAAGATCCTAGAGGGTGTATTCCTCAACAGCAGTGGAGAGAACTACCACAACCAAAGGGGTAAAGAGAGGGATAAGAGAACTCTTGGGAAAACAGATGTGGGATCCATCTTGGAGAGAGATGACTGAAGGCTTCAGCAAGGCATTATTAGCCTTACTGAGAATTGGTAATACTTGAAGGTACAGTAAAGATATACAGAAGAAAGAAAAAGATTATTTTGAGTTCAGGATAAGAAGAGGCCACCGGAGAAAGTCAGGGCTGGATAAAGAGGAAGAGGGCGGAGGCGGGCTCTGCTTTCCTTCACTAGCGCTCTGTGTGCCAGGTGATCTGGGGCACAGGCGCAGTGCTCTGATGTCATCTTTGTGTCTATCTCTAGGTTTGATTTCTTAAAGGGAGTGATGCACTCATAGCTGAATGGATTGAAATAAGGGGAAGGTAATTTCTTCCTGCAGAAATTGGTCCCAGAGCAAGATTCTGAAACAAAGCAAAGGAAAAACATGAACAGTCAGGAACAGGGAGACTTTGAGCATGTTTACATCTGGAGAGAGAAGAGTTTAAATATGCTCAAAGAAAATATGAAAAAATCTATTTAAAAAAGTAAAAGCCTGACCCTGAATAGGTAGAATTAAATCTATTAAGTGATCAGAAAAGTTTCTTTACAGGCAGCAAAAGTTTATTACCTGCACATTGGAAGTAAAAATGGGGGAAATGGGTCGGAGGGTTAATGATTCCTAGTTAATCCTAGCAGATTTGCATACTACTAAGACTGTAGCTCCTGAAGTGTGGTAGTTGGGCTAGCAATGAGGTCTGGGGGGAGGGGATTTAGCTCAGTGGTTCTACTGCCTGCCTAGCAATGAGATCTGGGCCTGCTGTGACTGCCACTGCCTGATGCTCCTGGAGACACCAGCCCCTTCTTTGAGGACAGCAACAGTGATGCAGTCACACAAGGCACACAAGGTTCTGTGCAAACACGTTCATGAGCATTGTTTATAAAGCAAAGTAGAACAAGAGGAGACCTAAGCTGGGAAATACCCTAAATGTATAGTAATGGGCACCATTTAAATAAGTTAGGGCCGGGGATTTAGCTCAGTAGTTCCATCGCCTGCCTCACAAGCGCAAGGTCCTGAGTTCAATCCCCAGTACAAAAGAAAAATTATAGTACATTATATAACAAATCCTATAATGGCTGTTAAAAAGAATAAGGCTGAACTATATGAACAAATATAGGAAAAGAGTAAGTGTAGCTGGGCATGTTGGTACATCCTTGTAATCCCAGCACTCAGGAGGCTGAGGCAGGAGTATCACTGTGAGTTCGAGACCAGCCTGAGTTACTTAGTAAGTTTAAGGGCAGCCTGAACTACACAGAGAGACTGTCTCAAAAACAACCCCCCCACCAAAAAAAAGTAAATAAAAAGGCAACTTACAGAAGAGTGTAAATACTGAGTCTATTTGTATTAAACATATGTACAGTATACACATACTGCAGAATTTACCTTTATAATAAAAAACACTAGTAAAATAAAACCCTAGTGAGAAATCTATCTGCTCTTCCTTTCTCACCTCTCACTAGTGTCGTCTGCTTCTTTGGGGGAGTGAAGAAGGGAGCCAGGGAAGCAGCGAGGGAAGATGAAAAGGCCAGGGAAGGAGAAACAAAAGGGCAGGGAGGTCTGGCAGGTGAACCAGGAACAGACATGGTGGCTGGACCAGCAGCAAAGTTCCGTGATTGGCTAGAAGGAGCCAAGGAAAGGGTCCCAGGAGCAATGTGTCCTCAGGGAGGCCACCAGCACTGTGGGACCCAATCCTACTCTGCAGCTTCTGTGGGGAACTTGGTCAAACAAACCCAGAGGCATCTCAACAGCTGTAGCACAGGCTGAAGGCTTGGTGACCAGAGGGCAGCCGACGGAAGGCCGGCTCTCGGGCGACCTGCGGGAGACCCTCCTGTGGAGCTCAGTGGGGGACAGTGTCTGAACGAGCTCACAATAACCACATCCAGCACTCTGGTATTAGCCCATTTTATTCTCAGACAGTGCTACAAGACAGATGCAAATATCACTATTGCGCGGATAGGAAGCTCAGGCTTGGGAGGGGAGGTAACTGCTCTCAGTGTACACAGGTGACCAAGACACAGAGCCCCGAGGCAAACTCAGAGACGGGTTTCCACAAAAAGACTTCACTATCAGTCCCATGGTGACTGCTGTTCTCCCTTTATCACACTTTTCTACACTTCCTTGGGTTTCTACCTGGGCCTTGCTATGGTTGGAATGAGCCCTTCCAAAATGCCTGTTGAAGCTGAATCCCTGTTGCGGCTGTATCAGAGCCTCTGGGAAGCGGCTGTCCTGAGGCCGAGGACGGAAGGGAGCTCGCTCAGGCTCTTCTGCAGTGTGAAGCCTCAAAAAGGCATCTTTGTGAAGGAGACAGCAGACCTCAACAGACATTGACCCTGTCGGAACCTGGACTTCCAGCCTTCTCCAAAGCTTGAGAAGTAAATTTTTATTATTTATGTCACCTAGGCTCAGTCATTTTCTTACAGAAGAGCAAACTAAGACAAAGATGTCATTCATTTATTTTCCCCTCAAGATCGCTTTTTGGCCTTTTGGCTAAGGCTCTCGTTAAGTTGCCCAGGCTGGGCCCTGAACTCTTGGACTCAGATGCTCATGTCAGGACTACAGGTGCATGCCACTGCACCTGGCCAAACATGCATTCTTGATTGGCAGGATTAAGATATCAATTGAAGAATTACAGATAGTGCCAGGCATGGTCGTGCATGCCAATAATCCCAGACACTTGGGAGGCTTTGGCAGGAGGACAGCAAGCTCAAGGCCAGCCTGGACAACTTAGGGAGACCCTCTCTCAGAATAAAAAATAAAAAGAGCTGGGGTAGCTGAGTAGTACAGTGCCCCTGAATTTGATCTTCAGTACTGGGGGAAAAAAAATCAAAGACAGTATATTGCAGTAAGTTTGAACCTGGGGAGGTCCTGGGTGGGGAAGTTTGTCCATATGGCTGTGCACAGGGCTGAACATGAATGCAGGGGGCGTCGAGGCAGGGAGAAGTTCGGTACAGACGCTGAGGAGGAAGCTCTGAGGAGCAGATGCAGGCTCAGGGCAAGGAAGGGAGAGAGGAGGGCTTGCAAGTCATGGCCCTGGCTGCCCCTGCTAGAAGCTGCCCATGACTGCCTGGCCTGGCCACCCGCTGACCATCACCGCCGCTTGAGTCTCGGTTCAGAGACTGCCAGGCAGGCAGCTGGGAAGGACTCACCTCCCTCTGGGACTCAGTTTCTTCCAAGACAAGAATTAGCCTTCTACAAGACCTGGGAGTGAAACTGGATTTTAATACTTTACTCTGCCCGAGAAGCCTCAAACTCGCTCACTTGGGAACACTGCAGGCCCAGCTCCTGAAGCTGTGCTAAAGGAGAAACAGCTTTGCTCTTCCCAGAAACATGTCTCCCTGGCTCTGAGGAGGAAGAGGGCATAGGGCGCTGTCACTCCTGCCACAGCTCTGCCCCTTGGCAGAGGCAGGCGGCGATCCCAGGGGTCTTTCAGAAAGGGTGCAGGTGCGTTTCTGCTCTGTGCCCACAGTGCCTGTGTCTGCAAATATGGAGGGTGTCCTCCTCCTGCACAACCTCCTCCCCTAGCTCACAGCTTCTGCTTACTGCCTGTCTCATCCCACCCTGACTCCTGATCTCACTCCTCTAGCCAAGAACTGTCGTCAGCTGTGCCCATCACTGTTTGCTCCGGCCCTCCGGGCACCAGTGTCACCCGCTCCACTCTAATGCTCTCAGTGGCATGCACTCCCTATATCCTAATGACAGTGCTCAATGCCTTGCTGTGACAACCATCAGATATTAACAAAAACACCATTCCATTTTGGCTCTTTCTGCTCCTCTCACATATGCACGATTCGCTCTGGTCATTCTTTGCTTCAGAACATCTTTGTTCTACCCTTCTTGTCTATTTCCATCTTAGTTTGTTGTTTATCAGTGTATTTATTTAGCAACTATTTACCACGTGTCTCTTGGGCATTAAGCACTGGGATAGATAAAAGGAACAGATACTAATTCCAAGTTCTGAGTAGGAGGAGATTTTTAGCGGCAGGTGCCACACATCTGTGGCCTCCCCATGTGGCAGCACAGGGTCTCCTCCATCTTCCCGGCTCCTGCACCATGGCTGACTGGCCAGGCCTTCTGAGCCTTGAGAACAGCTCTCATCACATAAATTGTGCCCCAGGGCCTGTGAGTTGTAGTGGTGCCCCTACTTCATAATTATTAATTTCCTCATAACCTGTTACTCTAGTGGTTTTTTTTTTGGTACCAGGGATCGAACTTGGGACCTTGCACTTGCAAGGCAGGCAGCAGAACCACTGAGCTAAATCCCCGGCCCCTAGAGAAGGAAATTTAAAATATCAGCCAGAAGAATTCTCCTGAGCCCTCTTCCTGCAGAGTTGCTGCTTGCAGGGTGATATCACTGGGGAGAGCCAGGCTGTCAGAGCACAGGGGGTGCTGATTGGTGGAGATGTGTTAGGGACCAGGCCTGGAGGGCCTCCGAGCTGAGGGCTTGATCAGATCTCTCAGGGTGTGTAGTTCCAGAAAGCTCAGCTCTATTCCTTATTGATGAGCTGTCACCAAGTTGCGGGGCAGTGGAATGAGGGCTCAAAAAGCAGGCCCTCCTTCCCTCCCTCCCAACTCTGGAAGGAGTGATTTCTTCACCCATTATCAAGTCTTCCTGAAGACAAGCAAGGAGACAGTGTCAAGTGCCAGGAAAACTACATAAAACTCTTCCAGGTCTGACTGACAGAGTTTCTAAATTTCCCTTGTCAGACACTTGAAAACAATGCTTAGAGAGGCAGCTCCTGGCCAACCCTGCTGCTTGTTCTCAACTGGATAATGCTATTTTTCACCACTTAAGCTCAGGGTTAGTCCAAGTGATTTTAGCTTACAAGCTAGAATTGCTACTCAACCCAATTTAAATTGGCAAATCAGTCTTTGTGAGCTGTGGCATTAACCACCCTCTTTCATGCCCAAAAGTAGATCCTGTGTAGGTGTAGCCTCTACTTTGAAAAATAACAGAGTTGTGCATTCATTTTAGCTGAGGATAGAAGGGAGCCAATAGTTGTTTTCAAAATAAGTTGTTTTCAAAATATTAATCATTTTAAAAAGGAAGAAGTTCTTATGTAAAGCTCCTTCGAGAGACCAATTGATACTGAGTGAATGTTTTCTTGCCTCCAAATTCATGTTGAGATCCTCACCTCCAAGATGGGCTTTGAGAGATAAGGTCATAGGGTGGAGTCTTCATGAACGGGACTGGTGGATCCCAGATGCATCTCCTTCCCTCTACCTACCATGAGAGGGGACAAAGAGAAGTATTTGCCTCGCCAGAACCAACCTTAGTAATGGCACCCTAGTCATGGACTTCCAGTCTCCAGGCTGTAAGAAACAGATTCCTGTTGTGTGTAAGTCTCACAGTCCATGGTGTTTTGCCATAGCAGCTGGCTCCACCAGGACATCAAGTGTTGGACCAAAACAAAATGTGCCCAGACTCTTTGTGATCCTATGAGGCAAAGGTTCTTCCCAGCTTGGAGACATCATGTCGAAAATGTAAGGGCCAGTCAATAGGAATCTGTGTTTTAACCCAAACTGGAGTTACTATTCAATCTGTTTGACAATTACCAGAAACAATATATTTCCTTAGTTCTTGGCTTTTCATCTGTTAATGGTTTTTTGGCAATTTCCTGTCAAGTGGTTAGAAATGAAACTAGTAAACTGCAGGTTACCTTTATTATTCAGTGACAGAAAGCAAACCCTACAATAAGCATTTACTGAACATCTACCATGTGGCAGCCACTAAGCAAACTTTACACTCACTCACCCCTCCTAGCCACTGTGGGAACAGGTACAAAACAATCCTGCTCTGATGATGGTTTGACCTCATGAAATTTTGACTTTACAAGGGTGAGAAAGCGGTACACATTCAGCAGAAACTGCACTTCAGTTCAGGTATTTTCTGGGGCTAGTGCCACACAGTATGATATTTTCTCTTGATGGTGGGTGGCAGCAGCAGTGAGTGCAGCTTCTGGGCAGTGACGCTAGCATGAGGGGAAACAACTGACACTCTAGGGTGTGCGCGCTGCCAAGCTAGGAATGGTCCCACATGTGGCGGTACCCCATGTGCGATGGGTTTAATCAGGATGTGACACTATCACCAGCTGGGGAGGATCTGTATCCTCATCTTTGGTTTTCAGGTGAGGACCAGAAGCCTGTTAAGGTGTGTGGCCCACACTGCCAGCAGGGCTTCACTCTCTAGTCCTCAGGGCAGGCCATGGTGTGACTCGGAACAGTGGGGAGGCTTTTTTCCTACGCGCCGTTCATGGTCAGGAAAATGCAACCACCAAACAGCCCTTTTAATAGTTTTCTAGTTGAAAACGTATGACAAGTTCAATTGTTTTTGGTCCTGGCTGATCATCAAAATAATTGGAACTGGGCTGGGGATTTAGCTCAGTGGCACTGTGCCTGCCTCACAAACACAAGCTCCTGAGTTCAATCCTGGGAACTGGAAAAGAAAATTGGAATTTTATAAAGATGCAGAGCTGGGGCCCCGCCCACGGGACTCATTAGTTGCTCTCAGGCAGTGGCCAGCAGTCCGCACCCCCCGCACCCACCCCCATGATCCCCATGACTGGGGGGCCAGAGGGTCCTGAGTCACAGCAGGGCCCGTGGTGCTGGGGCTCAGTGCACAACGGCCCCCGCCCAGGTGTGGCGGTGTGGAAGTGTCACCTGGTGCGCCTGTGTTTCAGCGTCTGTAGAACAGGGACAGAAACAGCTGCCAAATTCTTAAGATGCTAAATGTGCTCTGTCATGCACACAGCAATGAAGGGGTAGAAGTATCACGTCAATCTGGCCAGAAATGGAGGTCAAATACTTTTCAATTGTTGCTAATAATTTGTGTGAATCATGGAAATGGTTGCTCTCATTGTAATTTAAGTTTTTATTATATAGCTAACAGGTAAATCCTTCAGATGGCTGAATTTATATATGCTGCTCTGTTCTACAGGATGCATACTTTTATAAACTGTGGTGCTGGAGATTGAATCCAGGGCCTTTCATGCCAGCTTTTTAAAAATTTTTGGTACCGGGGATCGAACTCGGGACCTTGCACTTTTAAGGCAGGCGACAGAACCGCTGAGCTAAATCCCTGGCCCTTGCCAGCTCTTTTTTATTTTGAGACAGTCTTGCTAAGTTGCCCTGGCTAGTCTTGAACTTGCAGTCTTCCTGCCTGAGCCTCCCAGAGTGTGGGGATTACTGGTGTGTGCCATCAAGACCAGTTTGGACATCTTTCTTACAGCTGACAGCCTTGGGTAGGACAGAACTGGGAAAGCACTGAGGGACAGAGAAGCACCTGAGGTGCACAAGGCAGTGTGCCAAAGCAGGTAGGCCTGCAGAGGGCCGAGCATTGCCGTGGAGCTGGAGCCGTGGGAATGGGCTTCCCAGAAACACACCCGCCTGCCAGAGCCTGCAACCCAACTTCGGGGGAGGGACGCTCACCCTGAGGGTGCAGCTGGGCTTCCACTACATGGAGAGCCTCGGGGGAGGATGGGTGAGCAGGCCCCTCTCCTGCCAGGACCCAGGTTTAGATGAGGTTATTTTTGCTGCCTTCTCACCCCTATCAACATACCCTTTTCTGTTTGCCAGTTTCTGTCCAGCCACTTCCCCTGAACCTGCAGAAGTTTCTCCACCCTCCTTTACAAGTGTCACTATGACAGACAACATGAATGCTGTCTCCCTGTCCTGGCTTCCTTCCCAGCACATGGGATACCCTACCCTTGAGCAACACAGAGCTTTCTTCCCCTCAGGAGGGAATCAACCAACTGAGCCCAGATGAGAGTTGTTGTTTCCTTAAAATAATCCTGCTTGTTGGAAATGTAGCTCATGGCAGAGTGCACATTTAGCATGTGGAAGGCCCTGGGTTCACTCTCCAGGACTGACTGCCAATAAAAAACAAACACCAAACTAAACACAGGCGCACACACAAAGACAGACAGACACACACACACACAAACACACACACACACTCTTACATTCACACAAAGTTTGGTGGTGGCTTGTGCCTATAGTCTCACCTACTTAGAAGGTTGAGGCAGGAAGATCTATTAAGCCCAGGAGTTTAGGGCCAGCGTGGGCAACACAAGATTTTGTCTCAAAAAACAAACCAAACCAAAAAATTCAGTTTTACTTTTCTGTCCTTTCCTAGTAATTCCTTGGTATCATTTACAGTATCAGTATATACGACTTAAGAAGTCCATGGCAAGGGAGTGTTTTCTCAGTTTATGGAGCTTGCAGGCCAAGAGTTGTGGTGTAGGTGGCTAGCAGGATGTAATGTCAGAGCGGGCTGTGATGCTGTCAAGGCTCCACTTGCCAACGCTATCTGGAGGCGAAACAGACGGAAAGCTTGGAGAGTAGTGACTTACCCATCCAAGCTACACTTGGACAGGGAGGCCTCCGTGGTCCTCCTTTCACACAGCAGCAGCTTCCTGGGACGAGAAGTCCTTTGCAGGGGCTTACAGCAAGGCTGGCCCACGCCAAGCACGAAACCCAGGAAGGAAAACGGCACCACGCAGCTCCCAGATCCGTGGCTCCAGGAGGGAAAGGCTGCTACTCAAAGGCTCAAGAAGCCAGAGAGAGGATGCTGGGAGCTAGCAACTTAGTGGAAACTGCACTGTCTTGAGTTCAAGCCTCAGGCTTTCATAGTTCCACCAAGAAATGAGAACTTGTCTTGGTTTTTCGCTGCTGTAAAACCAGCAGATCTCTTTCTGCCCCTAAGACATTAGCAACATTTACTCAAGTATACTTTCTCAAATGTCTGGCAAATCAGCAGCTGAGCTGCGCTTCTCCTTCCTCAGTGACACTCATTTCCCAAATTGACCACGGGCAGACAGATACCTCACTCCACTGCTGGCTTCTGTGAGCCTCTCCCAGTGGACATCATTTTGAGGCTTCCACGGCTGTTCAGACCAGGCTCTTTCTGCACTCTGTGAGGTGGAATTTGCCAGCATTAACCCTAGGAGAATTTGTCATGGCGACAGAGCAGGCTGGTTCAGAGCAGAAACAGTGGGCAGACCTGCCTGCCTCTCGTCTCTTCCTTCTCAGGAGTCATGTGCAGTCTCTGGGAGCTGTGACTCACTGAATGTCTGATGAACCATGTCTGTCTCTACCCCCTTTAGTCCTCTAGGGCCTGGTTCTTCCTTGATCTCAGGATTTCAAGTATGTTTTAACCTTGAAGCCCATTTCTGAAGGCAGAGATGGAGCAGCATGGATATCCTGGAATAGCCTTATGTAAATTTCTTTCATCAAAGGAATGCTCCTTTTGGGATTATCTCTCCCCAATCATTCTCTCTCCCTATTAGCTATCTATAATATATATATCTTCCCAAATGATTAATGTGTTCTCATTGTAAACACACACACACATACACACACACAAACGAAAGTCCTTGTCTCCTTTCCTACTCCTCTCTCCCTCAGCTGTAACACTGCAAGAATTTTGTTTCCTGACCTTTTCCTATGTGTTTATACGCATACATGCTTGTTTTCATTACTATACAGGGGAGCTTACTATTGTTTTGAGCCAGGTGTGGTGGTGCACACCTATAATCCCAGCACTCTGGAGGCTGAGGCAGGAGGATCAGAGAGTTCAAGGCCAGCCTGGGCTACATAAGGAATTCAAGGCCAGACTGAACTATATAGCAAGACCCTGGCTCAAAACAAAATAAAACAAAAAATCCCCCTTGTTTTGAAACTCGCTTTTTATACATAAACATATGCAACTCTTTCCATGTCTGCATACACTGATCTGATTTCTGCTTGTTGCAGATAGCTATTTCATAACACAGACTAGTTGAGTTTATTTAAGCTTTCCCTGTTACTGAATGTTTCCAGTTTCTACCTTAATGTTTTAAAGCCAGGTTGAGATATACTTCTGTGCAATAAAATTTGCCTTTTTAAATGTACAGATTTAACACACACCACGTAATCAGCACAATCAGGATTTCCACCCCCACCCCAAATCCCTTGTCTTTCTCTGTAGCCATTCCCTCCCTGCATGCCAACCCCAGTGAACACTGATGTATGACTGATTCAATTGTGTCCTGGAAGCATCACTGGTGGTTAGAGGGAATTCTAGGAGGACAGCTGGCTGACTTACAGAAGGGACTCAAGTAGGAACCCATTTGGCAGTCTGCTACTGCTCAATAATCTTTTCTATCTCACCAAGCTACTGAAGATTCCTTGACAGTGCATAAAGGAGTGCTGACACAGATGCCCATCCCTTTCCCATCCTGTGTGTCCTGTGTTTTTGAACAGGGTTCACTCCCATGGGTGCTGTCCTGCGTCCAGGAGGTCCAGCTGCCCCAGGCTTCTCACTGTGAGTGTAAGTTGGGTTAACTAGCCACTGGTGACCCTGGTGACACTGTGCACTTCAGCCTCAGCTCTTAGCTAGGTTCTCCAGTTCAACTAGAAGTCACTGGGACTCCATCCAAAAGTGAATCATCTGGCCTGCAATGGCTTGTATTTAGATATCCCCCAAAGCCTCATGTGGTCATAGGTGGGGCTTTTCGGAGGTGGGTAGGTCTAGGGTGTGTGACACTGGGATCAAAGATGTGATGCTGGGATTGATTCATTAGGATTAAGGATGTGAGTGCTACTCGCCCTAAGAGTGCATAGCTTGGATAAAATATGAGGGGCTGCATTTGTGGTTGCTGGTCACTTACTGCTGCTGCATGTCTTCTGCCTGCTCTGTGATGCCCCTCTGCCATGCCACCCTACCTGGGAGCCAGCCAATTATAGACTGAAACATCTATAAACTGTGAGTTAAATAAACTTTTCTTCCTTTAACGCTGGGTGTTAGGTATTTTGTCTCAGCAATAAAAAACTAAGCTCCCTTCCGCTCCGTGGTGGAGGAGCAAGTGACTGGGACCTCAAACCTCTAACACATAATTCTCTAAGGTAGGTTTTGACTACTGTAAATGAATCATACTAAAGAAACACGTTCAGAAAAAAGGCCTGCTGCAAATAAGGGAGTGATGCAGCTGTTTCTATGAGTCTGAATTTGTATGCCTCGAAGGTCAGCTCTGCTGGCTCCTCATCCAATCCACTTGGGTCCATGGTGGAACCAATCAGCTGACCCTCAAGTTCTTTCATCGACTGAAACTGGCCTTGTCCTGTCTAGCCACAATCCTTATGACCCTGACGTGTCTACACACACACTTAAAGTGTGTGTGGAGTCTCACTCTGCCCATATTATGAGGTGAGGCTGTTCTAATGACCTTGTACAACTTTTTCTATTTCTTGGTCTCTGACCCATTAAACTAGTCTTGAAGGCGGGACTTGTTCTATTTGTTCATCTCTGTATTCATACCACTTGGAGATCGTGAGCTGACAGACTTCCTTTGTGGTCTCCAGATCATGGAAGAGATCCCCACCTGTGACCAGCCAAACCAGCAATTTTCCCATGAGCCCGACACTGAAGAATCCCCAGTGATCTGGGATGTAAGTAAATCAAATACACTGGCCACTGGTAATCACTCCTGACAAATATCTTCTCTTCTGAGTCTACTGAGCAAAAAAGGGGAGTCATACCCAACCAAGAAAACCAACTAAATAAGAATAGGAAACCAAATCTGTACAGGTGAAAGAACTGGGGCGACACCCACAAGTAATTCCTTTTTGCTAAGGAAAAGAATCCTGACAGCTGACAGCGGCAGACAGTGAGGCACATCACCACTAATACCCGTCACCTTCACCCTTGGCGCTCAGCACACAGGAGTGGTAACAGCACTCAATGGCAGGGACTAATGAGCTGCTGCCGGAGGAGAGAGGCTGGGCGGTCATCAGAAGTAAGGCTTAAATGTCAAGAGGTCCAGCTTGGTAAACTCCTGACTCCAGCAATTGATGGGTGAGACTGTGGGATTACAGACATATACTGGGTTCATAAAAACCAGCCCGAGGCAGTGTACAGATCCTTTTGTCTTAGAAATTGTCAATGTTTAAATTATTTCAACAAAACTTTCAAATTAAGTGCACTAAGTATATATAAAACATATATTAAGTATATATAAAAATTATGTAATTACTACACTCAAATGCTTCGAAAATTTGAAATTCCTAAGTGGCAACAATGAATTAATGGAGTATTCCGATTGACAGCAGCAGTAGCACGTGCCTCACTCACTCTGCATTCCCGCTGGGCTGTGCAGCGTTTCACGCCCAGCACGCTTGTATCCCCACTTCCTGGGACAGAGTCATGGTTTTTTTTGTGGTACCGAGGATCAACTCAGGACCTCACACTTGACAGGCAGGTGTGGCCCCACTGAGCTACATCCCCAGCCAAGGACAGAGTCATGCTTACCAAAATGCACCAAATTAGTAGAAGGCTACTGTGTTTCATGACCATTCCAGGACTACAGTTTTTGGTTTGGTGAAATACTCTTTTGGTGAATTTATACATCCACAACACAATAAAAACCTATCTCCTTAAGATAGTTTAAATACAAATTTCAACATTTTAAAATATGGTGTACTTCAGTATCAGTAATAATTATTATTTTTTTGTGGTACTGGGGACTGAACCAGGGCTTTCACACCGAGTTGTATCCCAAGCCCAATATTTGAGACAGGATCTTGGTTTGCTAAATTGCCCAGGTTGGGCTTGAACTTGTGATCCTCCTGTCTCAGCTTCCCAGAGTGCGAGGGTTATAGGTATGTGCCAGGGATGTAGCTCAGTAGCACAGCACCTATCTGGCAAGTGCAAGGCCCTGGGTATGAGTCCCAGTACAGCCACCAAAGACTAAATTACAGAATCCAGTTTAAACTGGAAGCTAAAGCATCTGAATAGTCCTTTTAATCAGATAAAGGTCTCCATTTAAAAAAATCAAACTATTTAAAGGCTTACACCACTGGTAGTACCTGCTCAAAGGGGTAGAAAGAAAAATAGGAGAATGTTAGGAAAGTGAGGCTAAGAGTGATCTCTGCTGTGTGATCTTTCTGCCTCAGCCTCTTGAGTCTTAAGTCTATGAGAGCATGTCTTATGCTTGGGAACCTGCTCTGGACTCAAGTCAGAAGGTGTGGAAAAAGAGCTGGTTTCTCCTTTCCTGGACCTTGCAGGAACTGAGGGCAAACAGCCAGCATCCTGAGGAGCTGGCACCTGGGAGCAGAGGCCGCTCTGCACCAGGCCAGGCCCGGCCAGGCCCGTTCCCCTTCTGCACAGGGCACCTTCACTCAAACAGAGGCTGAGCCCTTGTGGGGCTGCTCTCAAGTCACAGCATCCACTGAGGCACCTGACATAGACCAGGGATTAGAACTTTAGCAAAAGGACCTTGAACTTAAAGGTTTAAGTTTACTCTTCATCGTATGGGAATAGGGTTTGGATGTTCAGATTCAAGTATGGATGCCAAAGACAACGTCCCTCATTCTGAGAGTCTGCCCGGGGTTAGCCCCATTTTCTTGGTTTGGAGGTGGGATGAGTGGTGGGGAACAAATGCTGGGAAAGCACACTCTGATTTTGCCCCATGGGTAGAATTCCCTTCAAGAGAGATGAATATTCACAATACGCTGGGCAACAGATGGTTCCATAAAATGGCCATTCCTCACCTCTCGGTATTATTTCTGAGGATTAAACAAGACAGTATCCTCCCCTCATTTAACATATAGGCACAAAGGGCTTTAGAAGTGTTTACAATTATTTCAACAATGAAAATAAATTTCCAAAGAAATCTGTTCACAAAACTTTAGAATAACTCCCAGTCCACCGAAATGCTTAAGAGCTGCTCGTAAGACAATGCAACAGTATCTGTCCTTTAAAAAAAGACATATCACTCTAGAAGTTACTGTGGCAACATGTAATTTCAAATCTTTCCAATGCCCAGTGACCATAATGTTACTACATTTTGTCAGTTAAGATATCCCCTAAATGTGTGTACAACTTGAATTTAATAATCTCATCTATTAAATATGACCTTTCTGTCCTCTTCTGATGTGACATCTTGCTAGAGACGTTATCTCCCTTACCAGCCTTCCTCTCTCTCAATTTCAGCGCTTTTTATGGGTTTAGTATTCATAGTTCTTGATCCATGGCTGCCAAAGAATGTTGATCACAGCAAGAGAGTCTTGAAATTAAAGAATAAGGGAAGGGAACCCAAGTGTCAGGAGGTCATCATGAGTGACAGCCATGTTAGTAAGAAATCAGAATTGTAATTTCAAGCAATCCAGAGTGGCACTGGTCTGCCATTAAGGCATGTCTGACCTGCAGGCAAAGCTGCCTAAGCCACATGGAGTGAAGAGGAGGAATTGTCCTGGGCTGCAAATAAAACATATAAATATAGTTACTGGATAGAAGTAACAAAACTTCCTCTAGTTTTTATTGTAATGCAGGTGTGTCCAATCCGCATGCAGGCTGTGGGTTGGATATGTGTGAGATGAACTATTCTACTTGAAGAGATAAATGATTAAGTGACTCAAACAGATGCCATCAGGTGTGATGAAGTAAAAAGAGGCCGAAGAGACCTGGTTTACAAAAATATCAAGCACAGCTTGAAAGAAGGTACAGCTCTGCCTTGGAAACTACTGGCAGAGCTGCTACCAAGTTCGACCTGGCAGTCACTGTCAGCACAAAAGCAAAATATGGGCAGAAGAAGCATATTTCTTTGTTTCAGTGCAGGACCACATAGCAAAAACGACAAGTTTTGAGGGAAGACACATACGATAATGTACCAAGCACAGGGAGGGATCTAGAATTCTCACTTCTGTATACAGCCATCATACCATTATCTGCAGGCTCCCAGACACGGGGCCTCCACAGCTGGTTCCTGCACCAGAACAAGACAGAATAAGGCAACTGAGGCGGGGTGCTGAATGAGACCATTCTCCTTAATCAGAATTGTATTGATAATGCAAAGATAATTTTTTTTTTAGTATAGTGGTACTTAACCTCAGAATTCTAGTGGTCTGCTGCTAAAACTAAAAATACAAGGGATTATTTTTCTTAGTAAATAGATATTTCTTTGCTTTAATTATATAACACCTTCTTAAATTTGTGGCATTTGTTATTTTTTGGCTGCAAGCATTCAGAAGCAGATGACAAAACAAGTGTTTTGAACACCTTTTCACTGTGCTTAGCTTCTTTTGTTATGGTGGTCTTGTTCGTGGTATGATTTTTGAACAGCCTAATATATAATAACATTTGGTGCCAGAAAAACTTTCATCATGTACATGTAATGCTTTTATTTAAAAATTAACTAAAGAGAAAGATAAAATATATTTTCATGCCCTAAGAACTGACATGAATGCTTTGTGTCTCCACTGCACCCCCGCAGTCCTCCTTAGCTACAATGTCACTTGCTGTACAAGGATCAACATAGGACTGCTGAGTGGGCAGTACAACTCTGGGGGCAAAGCTGGTCTTTGAGAAGCTTATGATCTGGTTTGGGGAGATATTTCTTGAAATTCTGGGCAGATATTTAATTTTCTATTATTTTAAAAGCAAACAAAAACATTAATTGACCATGATTTTTTTCATTTCTCATCAATTATCCCTAGGGTAAAATATGCTAATGATGAAAACTGCCACTTTACTATAAACTAAAATGTTCTTTATTAACACGTTTGAATGTGAAACATGATCATCTGTTAAAAAAGAAGACAGCTTCATTCTTCAATAATTTCAGAAAAAGAAACTTCGGTTTTTAAATTCTTTTTAATAGTTTCTGTAATTGACCTTTCCCCCCTGCTATACCATTCACTATGGATCTGAATTCCTCAGCTCCTCAGAGATACAGTAAGGACAGAGAAATGTTTAGGAAACATTTCTTAATGTTACATTTCAAAAGTTAACACTTAAAAAAAGAGAAGCCCTTTTAATCCCCCAGCCCCTATTCCCACTGTGAATAATATGGTTGAGTACAAGTTAAGTCTATAAATAAATTTATCCTTTTCAAAAAACCACTTAAGATACTTAATAGAATTTTAGGTTAAAAAAATTTCACTGAGAAAAATGAAAGTACCAGTCATTTTACTCCTGTTAACACGGGGTGGTCAAGCATCCGGGTATGAATGCTGTTCCAGCAGAGCTGCCTTTAAGCTGTTCCATCTGCATGTGTCTGAAGGTCCTCCTAATCATTCTTTTCTTCTCCTTGATAATGCCTGTATTCTGGCTTCAGCTCCCATGTGTTTTTGTGGATGCCTTTTACATTCTGAATACCAATTTCTTTCAAGATTTCCTTCAAGTATCCCTAAAAACAAAAAAATCTCAACAGATGAGATTAGGAAGGCAGAAAACAAAATACACCCAAGTATATTTAGTAATAAAAACTATGACCCTAAAAGCTCAATAAGATTTCCCTTCTAAGAGGTTTAATAAACTGCCTTGATTCTACACAGCAATACATAACCTCATTAAATAAATGATCATCTGCATCAAAGGGGATGGAAGTCCTCAATGCCAACAATTGGAACGCTTAAAAAAAAGGCTAAAGGAAAACACAAATGACTGGTGCTTGATGTTTATTAACACGATGTAGCATACCAAGTGTAATTTGCCCTTGAGTTCTGTAGCTTCAAGGACTCAGCTTACAATTAGACTGGAGCCAGTAATTTCAGGTGTAGCAGCATATATCAAAAAAGACAAATATTTTTGGGGTGGGAAGATAGTATTCAATGAAGTAAGCACATGACAGGTATCCAGAATTCTCAGGTTTAAGGTGTCTCAAAGTTGTGAATCACACCACTCATTTTTCTTATGTAATAAGGAAAGTTATTATTTGTGTTTACTATTATTTGGACATTGGTTAAGCTTGTCATAGACAGGGTGAGGAATAAGAAGTGATGACATGCTAAAACCCAGCAGGCTGCAGCTTTTTTCTGCTTGTCTCCCCAGAGGGAAGATTCCCTATTATGGTATTTTTGATCCCTGAAAATTCAATAAATGCAAAATCATTATTAGAGTCATGGAAGTGATGGCTATGTTACATACAATACTAAACCCTACCTCTGCTTGCCAGTGCGCAAGGACTAAAGCATCCACTATAAACTGACCAATACAAATTATAGTATAGTACTACTTCTTTCTTGGAGAAAAAGTTAATTCCTTAAAAGCGACATTTTTTTCTTTGCAGAACAAATCAATGAAACAATTTTGAGTGTATGATTCAAAGAACCAGTTAACAGTACTAAGATGACTCTTTCCATTCATGGAAGATGTAATTGTTTTTATTAATTAAAATGCATTAAAAAACATTAAATGCATTAAAAAACTAACAAAAAAAATAAAATGCACTAATTAGAAAAATGCTTGAGACACTCTTGCCTGGATAACATTTAAGGCAATGCTTCTCATCAATGATGCAAGACTACCTGCATTAAAGCCTGTTATGAAGCTATAGTAAGCCTCACATTGGGCCTAAGAACCTGCATTTTAACAAGTCCTTATGTGACTCATTTAACTAAAGTTTCACTATACCTGCTTTAAGGATACTTCCAGTTCTGCTACTGTAGGATCTCTGAGTCCCCAGTATGTCTCTGAGTCTCACCACTGTGGGGCATTATGTATTATCAACACGATCTAATGGCATCTCACACTGATTGGGATAATGTTCTACAATCCCAAAGTCCTTTTAGTCATGTAGAAATATGGTAGCTTAAGGCTGGGGACATAGCTCACTGGCAGAGTGTTTGACCAGCATATGCAAGGCCTTGGATTTGAACCACAGTATCACTAAAAAAATTAAAAAGTAGAAATATTACAGCTGATTAGCACCAGGACTATAAAAAGGTTGTTTAGAAGGCTGTGAGATGGCTTAGCTATCTCCCTTGGGCCTTCCCAGTCCAGCAGCCAGGCCCAGCAGGTGGCAGCAATGAACCAAGTGAGCCCTGGGTTCCCCTGGCGTCCTGCCTCCCTCCCACACCTTCTACAGCAGGCTTCACTGAAGGACCCCTGTGAATGAGCATAAAGACTGAGACATCCAGGTAATATGCACATCTGCTGTCTGCTACTTTAGATTACATTTAAAAATGAGACACTGGTCATAAGCTACTAATTAAACTGAATTCATAACTGGAAAATGATGGGGTAGGCACAAATGATTCTGTTTTAGGTGCCAAGAATGACATCTTTGTAAAATTCCAAAGACTAGTTTATTGTGAAGCTGGCTAAGATCCTGTTGCACAAACAATCATACATTTGTGGATGCACTGCAATGGGTCAAAAATGAAAAGAGCAATTGCCATGAGCATTTTGGCACCCTGAAAGAAAAGACACTCTCTGACTCTACCTCATGTGCCTATTTATAATCTAGATGGAGAAAATGAAAAGACCAAGAAGGGCTAAAAACAAAATATTAAGAAAGTCTCTCTCTCTCTTTTTGTTTTTTGATACAGTGTTTCACTAACAGCCCAGGCTTGCCTTGAATTTGTGAGTGCTAGGATTATAGGCGTGTCATATTATACCTGGTTTAAGGAAGTCTAAGTGAATAAACTGAATTGCTTTTATACGTAGCCCACTCTCATTTTGGCATTCTAGTATAATATTTGAGATAACTTTTATATATGAAGATGTCACTCTCTTCCTTGTAACAGTAGGAAGGGGGTGAGACAATCGTAGCCTGTTTATTTGTCATCTTAACAAAGCAGGATGAAGGCCACAATGTCTAACATGGTACAGATTTGGGTGTGTGTATGTGGAGTTCAGACTTCCTGGAGTTTTGGATGTTTCAGATCACAATCACAGACCATTTTACTCTAACCAAATTAATTAGCTTGGCCAGGGAGTAGGCACAAACCATTAGAAGAAAAACTAGGAGTGATGATAGGGAAAACTAAGGTAAAAAAATCTCTGAAAAGAAGATATAAATAATGAACAGTGAGAACAGATCACACTTCTAAGATGTTTCAATGGCTTCCCCTCTGGCCTACAAATGAAGTTCCAAACCCCTTTGTAGATGTCTACTCAGGCCTGCCTTCCCCCTCTGGCCTCCTCTTGTAATACTCCCCTTTACACACACCTGCCAATTCTCTATCTATATGCTTTTGGGGATTTTTGTGCTTTTTTTTTGGTTCCTAAATACAGTTTCCCTTCTCTGTATTGCTTATCCCCTTCTCTCAGATCTGAACCTCGCTGGACATGGTGGCACATGCCAATTAATTGGAGCATCTGGGGGTTGAGGCAGAAAGATCTTGAGTTCAAGAATAACTTGGGCTATTTAGTGAATTCAAGGCCAGCCTGGACTGCATAGTAAGATTTTATCTCAAAGAACAAAGCAAAGAACATATTGGAATCTCTTATCCTTTAAGAGTAGGCTCAAATGCTGCTTTCTCAGAGAAATTTTCCATAGCAGCCTCACCCCTTAGATTTACATTTCACACACTGTACACACTTCAATGACAACCTTTATTATACTATATTCTAATCCTTTATTTACATGCCCCTCTCCTCTCAAACCACACATTCTTATTAACAGTGCCTGACTGTACATCACAGAGCCTGGGTGTACTTACTTGGGGTGGACGGAGTTCAGTTAAAAGTGACCGGGGAGCTAAGAGGACCAGGTGGCGAGGGGAGAGCACAGAGGAGGTCCACAGGAGTAAACTATGAGATGCTAATTCTTCCTACTTTTACAACTTAGGTGTTGACCCAGTTTTCAAAACAAAAGTTGTCTTGCAAACTACCACCTGCATTTGAATGTCACTTATTACTAGAATCTGTATTATTTTGCTAAACTAATGTTGGAGACAAAGCCATTTTAAGTGGGAAATTTTAAAGGTTCTACCAGGATTGAAAATTAATTGGTAATCTCATTTTCCTTTTGTTATACATATTTTCACTCAAAATATCTATTTACTCCAGCACCTACAATGTTCCAGGTGAAGTTATTCCTCTTCGCAGAGTTTATCATTTTTATTTTTTATTTTTGGTACCAGGGATCGAACTCAGGACCTTGTGCCTGAGAGGCAGGTGGTGGAACCACTGAGCTAAATCCCCGGCCCCATAGAGTTTATAGTTTAAGACTGGGGTGGAGACAAAAACACATAAGCAGGCAAGGATAGTAATAAAGACCTACGAACATGATCTCAGTAGGAGCACTGAAGAGGACCACTAACCCACCTGGCTCAAGATGCTAACATTTAGGGGTGGAAACTTAATCATTTGAATTGAACAGCAATTCTACGCAGAGAGCTAGAGAAACCAGTTCTACTTCTCTTACATATTATAAACACTGAGTGACTTTCTAATTTAATTTTTGTCTAACCACCTACAATTTAAACAAGGATTCTAGGACCAGGTAGAACTTTATGTCACATGGGATTTAGAATGTTTCCCATTATGGATTATGTGTCATGATGCAACAAACAATCTGAATAAAATGGCCCATGTCCAGCAATTCTTCATCAAAGACATATGTGGCAGAGAATTTATAGCAAGTCTGAATGTAGAAAAAAAAGAAGATAAAACATTGAAGCTTCTGTGGAAGGAACTAGCAAAGCCTTGGCCCAAAACACGGAGAGATTAGGATACAGTTTGGATTTGTGGGTTAAGATAAAATTGTGGTGATTAAAAAGCCCGAAGTCCACAGATCAACTTTGTGATTGTCCCTCAAGAGAGGGGTGAGCCTTGGCAGAGTCACAAGGCACAGTAGCCTGCTATTTGAGTTTCCTCTTCTCTTTCTTCCCTCCCTCTGTCCCGTCATTTCTCCTTTTTCTCTACAGCTTTGCCAGACAAATGGAAGATCTCTCTGCATTTCATTTTATCAGGCATTTCAGTGATAAGTATCACATATATAATAACTAAATTTCTAGAGCTCGATTTAAAACATATACCTTTAACAGGAAGCTGATCAACTATTAATGGTTTAAGTAAGCTAATAATATGATGCTACTAAGCTTTTACAGTCACAAAAATTTCTCCAAAAGACTGGACCAAATATGCAATATGCAAATCTATACCAATGATGGCATGAAGATTTGCCAAAGGGAAGAGCAGATTATTGTTTCTGTGATAATCAAAGTATTACTTCATCTTTATGTGGTTTTTGTGTGAATAACTGTGACTCCTTTGAGAGGTCAACATAACAGAGGACTTACTGATGAAGCTATTAGTGGCTCAGCACAAAATTCTTGTTAAGAATACACTGAGTTGGGGATGTTGCTCAGCGGCACAGCATCTGCCTGGCAAGCGGGAGGCCTTGAGACTGATTCCGGGTACCAAAAAAAAAAAGAACACACTGTGAACAAAGGCAACCGATGTTTTCACTCCGTCAGAGAGAAAAAAATGTGAACAGGTGAGGGAAGGTGATGCCAGGGACTTCTCTGGAACATGGTCCAGGTCCGCACTGCTCTCCTTTCCTTCTAGTTTCACTCCCTCTTTCCACTAGACCTTGCTCCTCATCTTCCTCTCAACATCCCACTGGCTATTTTCTTCTGTTTGAAAATCACGCAGCAGAGAGATGGGTAATGAAATGGTCAAAGGATAAACCTTGTTCTACCCTATTTTACACTTAATCCAAATTTTGAAAAATCAATTATTACATTATTATATATGTACTGGTAAACTATCCCACCAGCAACACCTCACTTGTGTGGCACTGGCAAGTGCCCAAACTGCTAACTCTGTTTCAAGACATGCTTCTAAACTATATTCATTTATCTGTATACCAAATAGAACATAACCATGAACTATTACAAGGTATTCCAAGGCTGGGATATAATGGTTTACAATCGGGAACATCCACCCCGTACATACCCTCCCCCAGTTAACAGTGTCAAATATGCTTATAAATATGTATTTATATGTAGCTAGGCAGGATGGCACATACCTGTAATCCCAGCACTCAGGAGGCTAAGGTAGGAGGATTATGAATTTGAGGTCAGCCTGAGCTATATTCAGAGATCCTGTCTCAAAACATACAACCTCCTCCCAAAACAAAAATAAGCCCCCAAAATATTTATATATATTTGTTTTTATTTAAACATATTTATGTTTATATTTCAGTATAAATATATTTATGTACATTGTGAAATTGTTAACTAGGAAAATACAGGGATATCCAAACCAACAGGTAAAGAAGAGAATAATATTCCCTTTGAAATATAAATAAATATGAATTCTTACATTTAGGATCATGGCAACTATGGATTTATTAGTATGTAGTTTTGAATGTATAAAAACAAGAAAATATCAGTGGTATAGTTGTATTAGTATACCTGCAGGAGTATATCTTACCAATTTAAAATTTTCAGTAAATTAGCTAACATTTCCATTGTGGAAGCATTATTCTCACCCTTAAAATATTTGAAAAAGAAAGTAGTTTTACACTAGGGCAATGGTACATAAAACTTCCTGCTAATGATTAAAAATGATCAATCACAATCTAGTAGTTCCTCAGAATATCAGTTACTATGTCACCCAACAATTTCACTCCCAAAAGTAATAAAAGTGTATATTTATATGAAAACTTATACATGTTTGTTCATAGCAGTTTTATTATTCATAATACCCAAAGTGAAAACAATCCAAAGGTCCATTAACGAATGGATAAACAAACCCTGGTATATTCACACAATGGTATACATCTGGCAATATAAAGGAATGAAGTACTGATGCATGCTATGTGGATAACTCATGAAAACATTATGCCTAAAAGAAGCCAGGTATTACATGATTCCATTTCTAGGAAATATCTGGAATAGGAAAACGTATAGATACGGAATAGATTAGTTGTTGTCTAGGCCTGGAGGTAGCGGTAGGGCCACTGCTAATGGGTTATGGAATTTCTTTTCAGGGTAATGAAAATGTTATAAATCTGTGGTTATGGATGCACAATGTACATTTTAAGATGACACTATTTTTATTTTCAAATTACATAAAGAAACATCTCCACTAAATAGTTTCTGGCTCTGTGCATTAATACATAATTAAAATATCCATATTAATCAAAAGAATCATACCACAGCAATATAGGTGCACCTATGTTTATAGCGGCACAGATTGTAATAGCTAAAGCTTGGAAACAGCTCAAGTGCCCATCAACTGGAAACTGGATAAAGATGTGGTTTTTTTGTAAAATGGAGTACTACTCAGCCATAAAGAACGAGAAACTGGAGACATTTATAGCTAAATGGATGCATATTGAGGCTATACTCATAAGTGAAATAAATAGGACACACATGTGTAAATACTGAATAGTTTCTCTAGTATGAGAAACTGAAAGTGTAAATAAGGATTAAAATGATTAAAATGAATAACTGATAATTTGAAATAGGAAAAGGTCCAAAGGCATAGGGGTGGTGGGAGGGGAAGGAGAAAGGGAAGAAGGGAAAGGAAAAATTATGAGAAAAGAAAAAAAAAAAAAGGAAATGAAATCTATGTAAACAGGGAAGGGTGGAGGGGGTGAAGGGCGCATAGGTAATGGGGGAAAAAATAAGAACCAAGATACATCATGTACAGGTATAAGCACCCAATGATAAATGTAAATGCACTGTGTACCTAAAATGTACCAATAAAAGAATTTTTTAAAAATCCATATTGAGACATTCTAGAAAGAAGGGACGGCTCACAACGCTGCAATATAAACCTACGAAAGCCAGTGCTGGCACTGCCAGGCCCTTTGCCAGCAGGATCATCCTCGGGCATCTGAACCCACCAGCTCATAGACATGGGAGGCTTTGAATGCTTATCAAAAATCCACAGAATAGTATTTTCTTGAATGTAGGGATAAACACAAAGAAAATTATTTCTTTCCCTAGGGAAATTAATTCCATTTGGATGGCAATACTGAAGATAAGTCTTTCTAGTTTGTTCAGGGACTAAAGAAATAAGCAGAAGGCCTAAATTTTTACTTTTCCTCTTTTTAACACTGAATGGGACTGGAAAGATGGGGTAGGCGATTTAATCAGTAACGGCATTTTTCATATTAAATATAAATTTTGTAACCTGTCATTTAATTGAAAATTCAATGTTAAATTTTGTATCTAAATGAAAGCAGTTTTGTTTTATGGATAGCCATCTTAGATTCTGTTCTTTATGTAATATCTTATGTAAAATCATAAGCTAATTCATATATGCCTCAAATTCTTACCTTATTCAGAAATGAGGTTAAAATAAAGAAAAAAGGAAAAAAAATAAGTCAAAAAGAAAAATGTTACAATTCCACGATAAATTTGGTAATAGGTCTACTAGTTATTAAAATATTCTATTCAAAAGGTATTAAAATTTCATAAATGTTTTAAAATTTCACCCACTTATATTCAATGCAGTTAATAATTTATTTTAATATGACACTTTATACGCTAAAACTTTTAATTAGGACTCCACTTCATACGTTAGCAAATAATTAGTTTTTAAAACAGACATCTCAAGGGCTGGGGATTTAGCTCAGTGGTTTCGCTGTCTGCTGTGTAAGCACAAGGACCTAAGTTTGATCCCTGGTACCAAAAAAACAAAAAAACCCCCAAAAAACCCAGACATATCAAAAAGGGCTGCCATTAATTAATATGCTGTGTTGGGAAATTGGTTCTTTTCAGTTTTAGTAATATTCAGAACAAGAATTTCAACTTTCAGGAAAAACTGAGAACTGAAAGGGAATATGTGAAGAGAAAAAAATGATACATAGCTTTCTAAAAAAGAAGAAAAAACTAATTAAGTGAAAAAGTGAAAGATTATTTCAAAACCAAGCATTATAATGAAAACAGCATTTATTTGTTTGTTTGCTTGAGATGGGGTCTCACTATGCAGTTCAGGCTAACCTTAAACTCACCATGTAGCCCAGGCTGGCCTTGAACTTGGGGCGATCCTCTTGCTTCAGCTGCCTGAGTGCTGAGATTACAGGCATATGCCACCATGTGCAGCTAATGTTTTAGAAGTTCAATGTATTTGAGAGAAAATTCAGTTTTTCTTCTCCTCATTAAAAAGGGAATCCTGCCAGGCATGGTGGCACACACCTATAATCACAGCACTTAGGAGGCTGAGATAGGATTGCTGTGAGTTCAAGGCCAGCCTGAAGTACATGGCAAGACCCTGTCTCAAAAAAACAAAAAATGACACAAGAAGGTATTCCTAGGGCTGGGTTACAGAATACTTGTCTGGTGTGTGCATGTGCCCATGCACGCGTGAGCGCACACACACACACACACAGCATTCCTATTATTAAAAAAAGTACTTTCCTTGTTTGTCCACAGATCTATATACATGTCTGAATAAGACCGGGCAAGTAATAATAGATACTCTTAGACTGACATCAAGACAGCTAGTCATAAGCCACTTGTCAACTATGTTTCTCGATCTATAAATCAAAAAATTGAACTTGTCAGTCTGTAAAAGACCCTGAACATTTAAGATCCCGAATGAGAGATCTATACAACATAATTTGTAATATATATATAAAATAAAGAAGAAACATGAAACTGGTGTCTGGCTTTACTGACTTGGGGAACAATAATATCAGTTACTGAAAAGGGGAAGTCAGGGAGGCTTTGATGAGACGTAGAAATTAAGAGTTCTGAGGGGCAGGGATTTAGCTCAGTGGTACCGCATCTGCCTTGCAAGCGCAAGGTCCTGAGTTCGATCCCTGGTACCTCAAAAAAAAAAGAGTTCTGTTTCAAACATATTTACTCTGATAGCAAAAAAAAAAAAGATTAATACTGATTAGGCACAGGGGCTGGGCATGTGGATCAGTGGTAGGGCTCTTGCCTTGTATGTACAAGGCCCTTGGTCAGATCCCCAGCACTACCAACAAAACAAAAACAAAAAAACACTGATTAGGCACAAACTGTGCCAGGCAGTATGGCACAGGGTGGGAAGCATTGGGCTTTGGCTGGCCAGGCAGATGTGGAGAGATGAGAAGACACAATTCTAATTAAAAAATATTGGTAGCTAGATCTAGTCATCTCTAAACAGGTGCATTCCTGAACTTTTGAAGCTACATGTGCCAATAAATTTTATTTTCACTTAAGCTAGTTTGATCTGATTTCCTGTTCCTTACAGGTGAAAAAAATCTGAAACAATTCCCTGACCCATAACAAGAGAAACCAGTAAATTTTCATTTTTGGTAGGAGAAAAGTACAGTATCTCAAATTCTGTAGCCATTTGATTCTTTAAAAAAGCATTGGTTCTTGTATCTTCATTCCAAAATTTTGCTGAAATTACTTTTACTGAAATCCTTACTTGGGACTGGGATACAGCTCAGTGGCACAGTGCCTGCCTGGCAAGTTCAAGGCTCTGAGTTCGATTCCCAGTATCAAAAAAGAAATCCTTACTTAAGCCTTTCCAGAAATAAACTCTGAAGGTTAGATGAATGCTATCTGATTGCTCTGATACAGCAGTGTAACTGGTTTGTTTACTGAAAGCCTGCCTTGAAAATAAGCAACTATTTGGTAGTACCTAAAGCTGGGGGGATTAAAGTTTGGATACTATACTGCATCTAGTTTCTCATGCTGACTTGAACTTACTTTACTGAAAGCATGTCTTTTGTTCAATTATATATTCTGAATTAAAAGGTGGTTCACTGGATCGATATGATTGGGATCAGCAAGTGCCAGAGAGAAATAATAGGCTTCCTCTAATCTTTCATTTTTAAAATTAATTAATTAATTGATTTGTGCCAGGAGCTTTCTAAGCTTTCATTTTAGAGGGGGGTAAAAAGTCAAAAATTAAACCATACAAAAATATCTCTTTATACAGAAACTGTTTTCCTGATCTTACATCAGTTACCAAAGCTTGGTCTTTTCAAATCAGCTTATTTGCCCCTGATAAGAAACTTTCAGGGCCAGGGATTTAGCTCAGTGGTTCTGACGCCTGCCTCACAAGCGCAAGGTCCTGAGTTCGATCCCTGGTATCAAAAAAAAGAGAAACTTTCACTGTTTCTGGTTGCCTGTTGAAGTCACATACTGGCAAATGAGAGAAGAATTGGCCCTAAGGGTAGCTCCTCTCTTCAATAAGAAAGTTTGCTTACACAATTATTTTAAGGAAGAAAAACTAACGTAGAAGAGGAAAAAAAATTTTTTTTTCCACATTGTGGGTTGTCTTTTCACTCTGTTGGTGGTTTCTCTTGCTGTGCAGAAGCTTTTTAATAAGATGAGATCCAAAGGGGAAGGAGAAGTGGGAGGTGTAGGGGAAAGGAAAGAAGGGAAAGGATTAACTATAAGAAAAGGGAAAAATGGAAACAAAGTCTTTGTAAATAGGGAGGGGTGAAAGGGTTGAAAGGAGGGCAGGAGAATGGGGAAAAAAATAAGAACCAAAATATATCATGTAAAGGTACAAATCCCCAATGATGAATGTCATCATATTGTATACCTACTACCAATAAACTTACTGAATAAAGAGGGAAAAAAATGGAAAAACAAGACAATACTTCAGATTCACTCAGAATATGTAAAAAAATGACATATGATCAGAAAGTAGATGTTATTAGTACTGCTAATAACAAAGAGGATGTGTTGTACTGATTGTACTGATGGATTTCATGGTTGGAAACTTGTTAACAAATAAACAAACAAAAAAAGAAGTGGATCAGGAGGGCCAGAATTTAGCTCAGTGGCACAGCACCTGCATGGCAAGTGAGAGGTCCTGAGTTCAATCCTCTGTACAAAAAAAAAGTGGATCAGGAGCCATCAGAAAATGAAAGACTCTGTCTCGCCATGCCATGATCCAAAAGGAAGACCCTCACTGAATGCTGAGCAGTGATCAGCACCATGCTCTTGGACTTCCTAGCCTCGAGAACCATAAACTAAACATACTTCTGCTTTTTACAAATTAGTCTGTTGTACTCACCACATAGGAACAGAAGATGTACTAAGATACTTACCTACAAGACTTTAAAGAAAAAAATGAAAGATTAGCAGATGAGAGGGTCATTAAACGTGCACACTAAAGAACTGACTGACATGAGTAAAATTCTATTCTTTTACACAGGCTTAAAAGTTTTACTTAATAGTAGTGATATTAGTAAAATATTTGCAGTTGACAAAGCATCTTTCACCATCATTTAATTATCACAAGAATTTTGTAAACGAGGTATTATTTTGTAAATCTAATAATTGGCTAATTTTATATTGTTATATGTCAAGTAAATTAAACACATCAATAATGTATTAAATATATTTAAGAACTTAGTCCAGGACTATTTGGCTAAATAGCAGAACTGGAACTTGAAATGAGATTTCATTACTCCAAATCCAGTGCCTTTTCCCTTACCTTTCCTGGATCACTGGTCTTCATGAGAGACTAGATTCCTTAAATACTTGTGGCATTACTCAGAGTAAAATTAAATTAGTAGCGGTTTACTGATGACCATTAGAAAATGCTCACTTACGTTCTATGAACCTTTTAAAAAGGTTATTTACCTACACAGAAAAGAACTGGGCTTTGGCAATTTCCTTTCTGGTCAATGGGCTTTGCCAACTCAGTTCAAATGTGAGAGGAGAGCAGAGAGGAGATAAAATAAGAGAGGGAGAGAATCACAGATTCAGAGGTGGAAGGGATCACAAAGACTGTCTGGGCCATTCTTTCAATTTTAGGAGTAGAAATGACTTCCCCCAGTGAGGTAAACAGCAGACTAGAAGCTGCTGTCCATTCCTCCCCAACTTTGTAGGTGAGGATAACTTGAGCTCTGGCCTATTTCCTGGAGTTCTGTACAGCACTTTCCTGATCCTGGCTCTCTGTCCCTCAACCCTACCTTGCCTGTCAAAATCCATTGAGGAAAATATGATGTCCTTGGGGAATGAGGATTTTCCCTGTTTTTTCTTTTTCTTTTTTAAAAGATAACTGCACTAAATATTTACTGAATTTCTACTAAGTTGATGTTGTAAAGTGTATAAATATGTAGGGACAGGGATAACACAAAACATAGTCTTTTAAGAATCTTCTTGTAGGCTTGATATGGTGGTGCACACCTATAATCACAGCACTCGGAGGGCTGAGGCAGGAGGATTGCTGCAAGTTTGAGGCCAACTTGGGCTGCATAGTGAGTTCAAGGCCAGCCTGAACTACATGGGGGGACCCAGGCTCAAAAAAACAAAAACAAAACAAAATCTGCTTGTTAAGGTAATTTCTAAATAATAAAACTATTACAGAGCAGTTTCTAGATCAGTGGTGCTCCATGAGAAGCTGATACACACTATGGGTTTGCTCCCCAGAAAAATCCAAACATTTCTGCATATATTCAGGAAGTTAATGGCTCCTTGAAGCCAGTCCACCCTCAATCATGAGTCAGGAAGCTCTATTATAAGAGATTCATTAAGTACTGCCATATAAAAATTATCTGAAGAACCAAAACTGAGACATTCAAATAATCCTTTTCTTTGATGCAAAATGAATAAGCCTAACATACCAAAGCAAAGAAACTGCTTTCCCTAGTATTACTGGAATGTCCCTCTACAAGGACCTATTTTTCTGTATCTAATTTTGTGCATGTTTTATTCCCTAAGAATGGTTTGTCCGCTTTCAAAGTTTCTGGAATAGCCTTTTCATATATATTTATATATAAAAGGCACAGATAAACTTCACTAAAACCAGACGAAACACTGATTAGCTAATGAATTATTCTTTTTCAATTTTTTAAAATCTAGCTTGGAATGTAGTTTCTAAGGCTTTGATGCCAAAGGGAGTCAAGTCATTAAGATGAGCTTTGCAGCATGAGCACTTTCTTCTCTATTAGAAAAATTACTTATATTCTTTGGCATTTAAATTAATATTTTAACAAAAAGGGAAATGCTGATGTATAACAAAGCCTTCAGGTTTGTCAAGAATAAATCAAAAGGATAATTTCCTCTCTTCATATGGAATTATTGATATTAAATGTATTTGAAATCTAAAATAATGAAGCTCATGTTACAAAAAATAGCTGCACTAAGACATTTCTGAGTGTCAATGTAAACTGTCATTAGTATAAATGACTATAAATTAAATCATACAGGAAGGACACATTTCTCTTCAGTAATGACATGTTAATGAAGCAGGAGGTATTCAAAAGATCAATATGAACATATACATACCACAGGTTGTTTTGTGATATCCACCAAGTCTTTAAGATTATAATATTGGTGTTTTTCAAAGGCTGAAAAGAGCATGTCTAGGACATGTTGTTTATCTGCTCGAGCTCTCTTTCCATCTTCTTTCTTCTTCCTTTCATATTCAATCTATATGCAGGAAAAACAACAAAGCAAAAGAAAGGCATCAACCTAACACGCTTGGAAACACAGGCATCTTTGCCAGTCATCCATGAACTATTAGATTTGCTGTTTTGAGGGACAGCCTAAACAGGGGCCTCAAATAGGTGTCCCAGAACCTGAGGTCCTTGTTGTTCTTGGGACTCCATACACCTTTAAGGCTCTAGGATAGTAAAGATGCCACTACAAATTATTTTTAGTATTTCATGTAGATTTGTGCAATGTGCCCATTAGCCCCCAAGCAGGCTTTCTTTCTAGTTCCCTATGTTGAACAGAAACTCCAACTTGCAGTTCCTTTGTTTTTGATTAACCAAGATATAGTAAAATAGTTTATGCACTAGATGTAGTTTGGTAGGTAACACATTTCAAGTGCGGAGTTCTTAGAGGCAGGCAGATCATAGAACAGGTTCTCTAGGGATTAAGAAGTTTGGGAAGCACTGGTAATAAACAAGGGACATGGGCAGGGCCAGGAAGCCTTTTCTCATCTTGACCCTGTGCTGAAAATAGATCTTACTCATAATCAGAGACTTCAAATTAGTGGATAAAGGTAACTTTGCCAACATTGTCTTTCAATTAAATAAGTTTAGGAGCCAGACAAGGGAGAAGAACTAACTTAATCATCATTATTTTTTTGATATGTACACCTTGGGAGCAAAACTCAAAACCCATGTATCTCTTCAGCCAATTAACCATGGACTACGTCCCAGGGACTGCGCTAGGATATAGGCAAACAAGAATCTTCTCTTTTAAAAAACATCCCTTTCTTAGGGTTCATGTATTAAAAATGTGTATAACATTTTAAATGAAGTATCAGTAGACTACAGAACGAACTAGGACAAGATCATGATGCTGAAATAACGAAAATGCATGACACATATTTGGGAGGAGTGAAATCCAGCCAGCTTCAAGATTTTCTGGGTGAGAATAGCATAAAAGAGAACAACAAAAAAGAATACATGCTTTCCTCTAGGGTCAAAAGAAGGACAGAAGAGAATGGTCATACCGAGAAGAAAGAAAGCATGATAGTGCAGGATAAAGTATTACAAAGTCTTTGGATAAAAGAATGGAATATTGGGGCCAGGGATGTAGCTTAGTGGTGCTGCGCCTGCCTGGCAAGGGCAAGGTCTCGAGTTTGATCCCTGGTACCGGGGGGAAAAAAAAGTGAAATTGTGGAATAAGTCTGTTGAGCTGCTCTTTGCTAACCAATGATTGATTACAACATATTATTCTTCCCTGTTAACCTTTGTACTGTACTGGAACAGATTTATGTTTTGGATTGCACTGCAAAGCCCAATAAAAGGACCTGAGGAAAAAGTACGCAAAAACCAGGTGTGAAGGTGAAGATATTATAATCTTCTACTCTGGTTGAGTGTGAAAAAGAGAATCTTTTTTTTTTTTTTTTTTTTTTTTTTTTGGTACCGGGGATCAAACTCAGGTCCTTGCGCTTGTGAGGCAGGCGACAGAACCACTGAGCTAAATCCCCAGCCCACGAAAGAGAATCTTAATTTAGGATCTAGAAAATAAAGGAAGATGGAATCAGAGGAGACAGGGAAAATCTAAGGTTCCTTTCCTAAGGGTTGAGTGCATTGTGAGATCTGATTTCTTGCTAAGGCCACTGGTCTCCAATGCAAAGAAAGGGGGTACCCAGAAGAAGACTGGGGCTAGGTTTTTGTGTTGTCTGCATGAAGCTAGGGCTGCAAGATACTCTGTCTTCGCTCCCTTCCCAGCTTTAACTAATTCTGAAAGACAGAAAAAGTTAAATTTAGGAAATGAAAGGAGTGATGGTATATACAGTTTCTACCCTTAGAAGGCTCTTTCTTGTGTAAAATGATTGCAAAAGCTAGAAAGACAATAGAAAAAAATGTTTTCAAATAAACATGCTGGTAAAGTAAGTGGCCCACTTTTGGCAGGGCACACATTCTAGTTGGGACTGGTGAGAAAAATTTTAAGTATTACCAAGTACCAAACTCAGAGGCAAGAGGGTCTGAATTAAAGGTAAAAATTTAGAAAGGAACTTTAAAATTAATACCAGGGATAAGATTAAAAGTCAGAGTATGGTGTGACTCATATTTAAACTGCCAAATTCTACCTAGATTAAAAAAATAATAGCAACAACAGGCATGAAAATATTATTCCACATTAAAGAAGTTTCAGTACTGGAAATTTAATCCTACATTCATTTAAAAATAGCAAGAAAAATACAGCATCTATTTATTATCTTTAGAGCCTGTACAATTAGATAACTTACAGAAAAGACTTTTAAAACAAAATGGGTTAAATTTTTTTCAGTGATGTTTAAGGCTCATAACCCAGATTATCTTCTGTGGTAACAGGTAAATTGCTCCAGGACAAGTGTAATTACAAAAAGGAATTTAAATTATTTTCATGGTCATTATGTTATTATTATCCAATCTTGTACTTAGGACAAAAATCAATTCACTAAAGTAATTTCTCTTTTTTATATTAAACAATACAGAAATGGTAATCTTAGTATTCTCACAATTGGTACTACAAATAAGATTTGATTATAAAAAGCACAAATGATATGAACTAGTCTGCTTAGGAAAAGACTAGTTTTGAGATGTTACTTCTCTTTTGAACTATTTTCTCTTTGGGTATTTTGTTTCTTACTGATGTAAAGGCACTGTAAGGAAATGATACTGAGAGCAGTTAGGTATCTAACTTTTTAGCAGGCAATGTAAAATGTTACTACAATAGTTACTGGAATAAAACATTTTTTCCTCCTCCTTCAGTACTGGATATTGAACCCAGGGCCTTTGTACTGAGCTAGATAACCAGTCCTTTTTAAATTTCAAGACAGGGTTTCACCAAATGGCTCAGTCTGGGCTTGAATTTGGGATCTCCTGCCTCAGCCTCCCAGAGTGGTACAATTACTGGTGTGCACCACCACATCCATCTAGAAATAGTCTTTATGTTATCTGAATTTTAATCACTGCTCTTCTGCTTCCAGCAATAACCAACATCATTGAAATAAATGCTAATTCAGAAAGTACATTAAACTAAGATTCCAGTTATAAATCTTTACAATCCAAAAAAATCTATCATATACAATTAATTTTAGTTTCACAATAGAAAACAAATTATTCATGACTAAAATGCAACCAAATGTTGAAAATCTATTGTGGATGTAATATAGAGATGTTCAACTGTCATTACTGAAATCTTAATCACTGACTAAAATTATAAATGCCACCCACTACCAATTAAAATATTAAAATTCAGATGTCTGTAAATTTCTAGACTGTTGTTTGCAGAAATACGTTGATTGCTTTGTCAAGGCAGTCTTCGTGAAGGCTTTTAACTCCTGAAATGAGCATGACAGCCTTGACTCTCATGGTTTTGCATTTTAAATCCTTATGAAAGATAACTTCCTCATCCCCTCTACCAGTGTTTCTATTTCTGCCTCGTGTGTCATCGTCTCTTGAGAGGAAATTAATTCTTCAGAGTCGGTCAGTCCTTGATGTGCAAATTCATACTGACAAGGCATGTAGTATTCCTATACTACACAAATATTGGCAAATGTTGCTAAAAAGCCTTTATGCTATATCCTGTTGGCATTTATTTTAATCAGAAAATTCAAAACTTATGTATATATATATAAAACTTAGAAAAACATCCTCAAAATTCAACAGCCTCAGTTCTGGAGACTGACAGAGGTGGCTGCCACACTGATGGAGAGTATGCATAAAAACAAATTTTCTTTCTAGTTCTTGGTGGTTTACCTCAAGATGCAATGTAACAATTACTTCAATCATTTTTTTTTAATTTAAACTTTTCTAGTTTGCTGTCATTTCCTGACCAAGAGCTAGAAAACACAGTGCTTCAAATTCAGGAGCAGGGGGTAAGGATGATAATAAGGACAAGATAGCAAGTATTCATTATTGAACCTTATCCTCTCTTCAAAGGGAGTGGCAGACAGAACTGTAAAAAGTTCCTGTCTCTCTGGATTAGTGAGTGGCTATACATGAGGATCACCCAGGGAGCTTAAAAACCTTTAAGATAGTTGGCCTCTTCTACATTAGATCAAATCCAAAGGCATTTTCCTTCCATAAACTGTCCTGGGTGAGTGTAGTAAACAGTCTTCGCTGAGAACCACTATCTAGACAATAGAGAATATTATGGGAAAATTGTTACTAGACCACAGAACACATGTAAGAATGCTGTGAAATTTATGGAAGCCACATAATGATGAACACAAAGTCAATCAGAACACACACAGAGATTGTGATTCAGGGACAGAGATGAGGAGCCTGGAAGGAATCTTACACATTAACTACTATACTTCTTGGATTAACACCTTTACAGCGTAAAATATAAATTTTATATATGTCTTTGTAAATCATAAAAATGTGCTTTGTATATATGAATATTATAAAGTGTATACAAAATAAAAGCTTAAAAGAGATGAAATAAAATATATTATTTTAAATGGAAGCTTTAATTTGTCAAAATTACAAAACACTTGTTTGCTCTCCAAATACAGTGATCTGTCTTCATGTTCTCCATGCTCAGTTTGTAAAAGTATTGCAAACTGTGAAAGCTGCAAACCAGCAACTGCTAATATAACTTAAGGTGCAACACTAACAAGGGTCAAGGCTCACATGTCAGTGTGGTTGTGGCAGCAGCGGCCTTCACGCTACATTTCCATGATTCCCTGATTAGCTGCTTTCCAGTGGGTGTTCTGCTAACAGGAGAACAAAGGAGGAGAAAGAGACATTCTTGTGTTGGCATGGGCATGTCCTGCTGAAGTAACTTTCTTTTTATTTTATTTTTTGGTACCGGAGCTTGAACTCCGGACCTTGCGCTTGCAAGGCAGGAGCTAAATCCCCCACCCTGAAGTAACTTTCTGACTTCAACCTCTTTCCCTTTGCAACTCTAGCCTTTTCATTTTGTACTCATAGCATTTGTAATCAATTCCTTGCACTAAATGTCTTTCTACTTGAAATATCTAGAGTTGTTTCTGTTTCTAAGAGAGACACAACTGAGTCGTCATCAAATACAGGGAATGACAAGCCATATTTAAAATGATACTGATAATTTTTGTTTTGGAAGAGCCAAGTTCTTGTCAGATATAATTCCTTTATCACTCTCTCTACTTCACATAAAGAGATCACTTTAGAAACAAGAGAAGTGTCAACTTTTCTACTTTCTTGTTTACATGTATTTGCTTTATTAGTCTTATTTATAATCTACAGTTTCTTTGTGGGACTCTTTCAAGGTCATTTGCTCATTTGTTGAAAGTGAGTTTAATAACAAGAACTATATAAATCTCTAAATTTAGCAACAAACCTAAAACTCTGAAAACAAATGAAAATGACAGGGTCATGATCAAGTCCTTTGTGTTGTACAATTTCATTCTTTTCCTTAAAAACGGTCAACAAAGGGACCACATGAGAGTGCAAAGTCAATCTACAGGGTATTTTTAAATTTCTTTCCTTTATTAAGCGAAAAACAGGATAAATATAAATTCCAATATTTTCCTTTGTCCAGTGAGACCTCTTACAAACTCTACTTTTTGAGGATCCCATTATTTCCTTAAGTTTGTTTTCACTACTTCAGAGGATGAGAAAAGAGGAATTTGATGTTTACATGCTTGCAAAATAAATTCTTTTTTTTTTGAAAATGAATTCTTGAAGGGTCTTTTTCTTAAACTGAGCTACAGTCCCAGCCCTAAAGATTCTCAATTTTTTAAAATTTAATTTAATTTATTTTTATTTATTTTTTTGTTAAATTCTTTTATTGGTACGTTTTAGGTATACAACACAATTACATTTCTCATTGGGAATTGTACCTTTACATGATGCATCTTGGTTCTTATTTTTTCCCTATTCCTAGCCCTCCCTTCACCCCCTCCACCCTTCCCTATTTACAAAGACTTTATTTCCATTTTTCCATTTCTAATCATTTTTCCTTTCCCTTCCTTCCTTTCCCCTGCCCCTCCCACTACTACCCCTACCCCTTTGGACCTTTCCTTCCTATTCTGCATTATCGATTATTCATTCTAATCATTGGTACATTTTAGGTAGACAATATAATGACATTCATCATTGGAAATTTGCACCTTTACATAATCTCTCTTGGTTCTTATTTTTCACCCTTGCCCAGTCCTCCCTTCGACCCCTCCATTTCTCCCTATTTACAAAGATTTTGTTTCTATTTTTCCATTTTCTCTTATTAATTCCATTCCCTTCTATCCTTTCCCCTAGCCCTCCCACTTCCTTCCCCTTTGCCACTTTTCTTCCTATTTCACATTACCTATTATACATTTTAGTCCTTATTTACACTCTCAGTTTCTCACACCAGAGAAACTATTCGGCATTTATACATGTGTGTCCTATTTATTTCACTTAAGAGTATGGCCTCAATGTGCATCCACTTAGCTATAAATGTCTCTAATTTCTCATTTTTTATGGCTCCATTTATGGTACTCCATTTTATAAAAAACCCCACATTTTCTTGATCCAGTCTCCAGTTGATGGGCATTTGGGCTGCTTCCAAGTTTTAGCTATCACAAACTGTGCTGCTATGAACATGGGTGCACATATATCACTGTGGTATGATTCTTTTAATTCTTTGGGGAAGATCCCCAGCAGGGGAATAGCAGGGTCAAATGGGACTTCCAGTCCTAGTTCTTTGAGGTATCTCCATACTGATTTCCACAGTGGTTGCACCAGTCTACACTCCCACCAGCAGTGGAGCAGGGTTCCTCTTTCTCCACAGCCCCACCAGCATTTGTTATTGGTTGATTTCATGATAGCATCCACTCTTTCTGGAGTGAGCTGGAATCTCAGCGTTGTTTTCATTTGCATCTCTCGAATGACCAGTGACGTTGAACATTTTTTCATGTATTTATTTGCTATTTCTACTTCTTTGTCTGAGAAATGTCTGTTCATTTCAGATGCCCCTTTTTGGATTGGGTCTTTAAATTTGGGAGGTCTGATCTTTGTAAGTTCTTTATAGATTCAAGATAGTAGACCTTTGTCTGAGGAAAAGCAGGTGAAGATTTTTTCCCACATTGTGGGTTGTTTCTTCACACTGCTGGTGGTTTCTCTTGCTGTGCAGAAGCTTTTTAATAAGAAGAGATCCCACTTGTTGATTGTTTCTGCTAGTTCACGGGCAGCTGAGGTTTTGTTCATAAAATCTTTTCCCACACCGATGTCTTCAAGAGTTCTACCTAACCTCTGTTCTAACTGGTTCAGAGTTTCTATTTTAATATTTAGATCTTTAATCCATTTTGATTTTAGTTTAGTGCATGGCGAGAGATATAGTTCTAGTTCTAATCTTTCACAAATTGAAACCCAATTTTTCCAGCACCATTTATTAAAGAGGCTATCTTTCCTCCAGTGAGGATGTTTGGCTCCTTTATTGAAGATGAGATGGCTGAGTGTGTCTGGCATTGTTTCTGCATCTTCTAATCTGTTCCACTGGTCCTCAAGCCTGTTTCTTTGCCAGTACCATGCTGTTTTTATCACAGTAGCTTTGTAGTAGAGTTGCAGGTTGGGGATTGTGATACCCGCTGCCATGTCTCTGTTACCTAGAATTGCTTTTGCTATTCTGGCTCTCTTCTTGTTCCAAATGAATTTTTGGATTGTTTTCTCAAGGTCTATGAAGTATGCTGCTGGGATCTCAATTGGAATTGCATTAAATCTATACAGCAGTTTTGGAAGTATAGCCATTTTCACTATATTAATCCTTCCTACCCAGGAGCAGGGGATGTCTGTCCATTTTCTGATATCATCTTCAATCTCTCTTTTCAGAGTGCTATAGTTTTCAGAGAAGAGGTCTTTGATTTCTTTCGTTAGGTTGATTCCTAGGTATTTCAGTTTTTTGGATGCTATTGTGAAAGGAATTATTTGCCCTATTTCTCTCTCAGTGAGTCTGTCATTGGTGTAGAGCAAAGCTATTGATTTTTGTGTGTTGATCTTGTAACCAGCTACTTGACTGAATTTGGTTATTAAGTCTAGAAGACTTTTGGTGGAGTTCTTGGGGTCTTCTATATAGAGTACCATGTCATCTGCAAATAATGACAATTTGACTTCTTCATTTCCTATCTTTATTCCTTTTATTTCTTTCTCTTGTCTAATTGCCGTGGCTAATGTTTCCAGAACTATATTGAACAAGAGTGGTGATAGTGGACATCCTTGTCTTGTTCCTGATTTGAGTGTGAAGGATTTCAGTTTTTGACCATTTAGTATGATACTGGCTGTTGGTTTTTCATAGATGGCTTTTATCTCAATTTTTAATATATTAAAATATGGTGCCAATTTTGGAGAGGGAGTGACATTATCAGAATCTACAAGTTCCTTTAACATAGGATCTCTTTCAAGACAACATTTTTTTTCCCTCCTAAAGGAGAGTCTGACAAACTAGTTTTTCACAAAACTTACCCTGGAAAATGCTGACCTCCAAGAACTACTCCTAGTTTCAGAAACTTAAATGAAGGCAGAGGAAATGCTACTTAGGGAGAAAACTAACAGGCTTTAGTCTATTAAGAGGAGAGTTTTCAGGGTGAGCTCTCAAGGAAGGGATATTCTAAAAGATAATGCTGATTATTATAATTTTTTTTGCCCAATGAATGCCTTCTGGATGGCCAGTGTGGTAGGTAGTATATCCGGGTTTATGAACTATGTATAGGGATAAATTTGAATTCAGTGCTTAGAACAGCTTCAAGTACAAGGTAACACTTTAGGGATTTTAAATATCTGGATATTCTCTTTATACATGAAAATTTGTCTATGTGCTATATGTGGGTGAAGAAATTTGAGGAGGTAAATGAAAGGTGGTTTCTTTCTCATTAAATATATGGGTAGTATTGGGGGTATGGCTTGCTGGTGGAGTGTTAGCATGTATGAGGCACTGGGTTCAATCCCCAACTCTGCCCCCCGACAAAGGTAGGAATGTAGTTTTACAAGTACACATGCAATTCTTTACTCTTTCATTTTTGTATACATTTCCCCATATTTTTATCTGAAAATTTCATTTGAAGAACCTCAGCTATTAAAATAAAATCCTGAGCTTTATGTTTATGGAGCTCTAGCTTACAAAACTTTGAAAACATTTCAACATTACGTTGAGTTTAAAAAATTTTTATCAACAGTCTTGATTATATACAAATCATTCTCATTGAACTATGAGGTCTCTCAATATTAAAAAAAATCAATGTTCCCTTCTGATAAATAACAAAAGCTTTATATAATTTTAGTAGTTTGTTACACTATAATACTAAATATTTTTTAAAGCCATGCTGATGCCCCCACCCATTTTGATACTCTCACAGAAAAAACCACTAAGCATTCAAGTGCAACATGATAGGTCGTAGTCAATCTTTGTTTTATGTAAACAAAATCTTAAAGATTATTACATGACTCATTACTGTTATGACTCATTTATGATAATCTTAACAAAACTACATTCCTTGAACTGAAATATCACTTAATGTTAAGTCTTTAAAATGGATGCTATAGCTTTATATCCTAACGAGTTCAGAATACAATATATTTGAATACACAGTGGTATCTTGGCTCACAAACTGTTTTATGATTTTGGGGAAGATGGTCATATTTATGTTTGTGTGGGGAAGATGGCTGTGGTTGTGTTTGTCACCTGATGTGGAGTTTGTGAACAGAAGCAAAAATTTTGTTGAACACTTGAAAACTGAATTGTTCTTGAACAGACGCATTGTGAACTAAGGTATTACTGTATTTTAACAGTAAAAAGAACAATGTAAAAACATCCTAAATATAAGACATTTGGACTTCATGTTCTATAGATGGTAGGAGAGCGTCAATGGCACTAAGAATATGACCTAGGCAGAAGTCCAAGCTGTGATGCTACCAAAGTGCCAGCACTGATCTACCTGACAGAGATTTGTCTTTTGCCTCAGAAATGATGGTCTGTAACAGTATAGCAAGTGACCTTTGTAGCAGAACTAAGGAAAAATGAAGATAGTATAGAAATATAGTAGAGTTTAGAAATGTATACCCACTACTTCAAAGGAAATATATGTTGTATCCATCTGGGGATCTAAAAATGCATAAACAGAAATGAAAGAAGTGGTAGCTCCTTGAAGACAGATTTTATTGGTTTGGTTCACCAGGGGCCTGTACCTCAGGCACAAAGCAGGTATTTGTGGCTGAGAGAAAAGAAATTGTAGGCAATCACTGTAGGGTGCTGTCATGACTACTAACACTCCAAACATAGGTGTGTATGTGTGTGTGTGCTTTAATTTTTAAACGTGAACGTCTTTAGAAGGGGCAGATGTGTTCCACTTCACACAGTCCTCAGTTCTGGGGCACTTGGTATCTTTCACACAAAATAACCATATGAAACTCAAATACCATACCATGGTGGTTTGGCAGATACTGTTCTGTGCTATTCAATAAGTCTGGATACTTAATGCCAGTCTTAACGATGTTTTAATTCTTTCTAAACTCAGTATCAAAATTATTCTTAAGCAACAAAGTAGGATATGGGTTGTTACTTAAGGTTCATTTTATATTTAGGAAATTATCACATTTATTCTTACATTCAGGTATTTTAAAACCTAAAATTCTTAGCTTTTTAACATTGTTAGTATACTGTGGCAACACACACAGTCATTAAGTATGTGGCTTCTAAGTGAGACTTGCCTGGACTGAGTTCTGGACCAGTTAATTACTTACTATGTGAGTTAACATTTCAGGTAAGCTAATCTCTGAGACTGATGTGTAAAATGGAAATGATGGTGGGCATTATTTCATGAGCATGACATCTCACTATTAACGCAGCACTCAGAACAGTAACTGGCACATAAACGCATAAGTACATATGCTATGGTTTAGATCAAGAATGATGCCCCAAAACACTCATGCATTCATGAGTTTTGGAAGGTGACTGGATTATAGTGGTGCTATAGCTAGCTGACTTGCCGTTAGGAGGCAGGGCCTGGGTGGAGGCTGGTTACTGAAAGTGTGACGTAGAAGGGTATCTTCCTTCTTGGCTCCTTCTTTTTCTGTGCTTCCTGGCCACCATGACATGAGCAGCTTTTCCTCCACTATGCCCCTGTGCCATGCCATTTCAGCCTTTGACCATGGGCTGTAACTGCATGTCAAAATAAATCTTTTCTCCTTTAAGTTGTAGGTACTGTATCCAGCAAAGAGAAAGTAACTAAGACAACACATTAATATAGAGATAGGGGCTAGAGATTTAGCTCAGGGGTGTTGCACTTGCCTTGCAAGCGCAAGGTCCTGAGTTCCATCCCTGGTGGTGGTGGTGGGGATGGCTGCTAATTTCTTCAATAATATGGAGACAATGTATGTGTATATTATATATAAAATATACTTCAATAAAAAGATTTTAAAAATGTATACAGGTAGTTCTCATTTTGCACAGAGTAAGAGACTATAAAAAATACCTGTGGAAGCTGAAACTAGGCAAAGTGGCTATACTTACCAATGAAAAAAATCACAATTGTTCCATGATCTTTAAAAATTTTAAATAATAATTGTACATTTTAAATGTATGACCTATAAAATTTGTCAATATATCAAAAATTCTTATGGTCAGTTTAAAGGTACAGAAAACTAAAAAATGATAAAACTAATTACTTAGTATAGTGTAATTTAAAACATTAGAAACACTGAGAATTGAAGTGTTCCATTTCTTTGTAAAAATGTATCAAGAGCCATTTGAACAGTGGTTGCCTTCTTACTGTATAGTTTACAATGTAGGGCAAGCATCATCTCTATGCTTGGCAAATAATGATATTCCTTACTAAATCTAGATTAGGTATTTAAGCACCAGATGCAAGGTACGTGACTGATGAGGTCCTTTCAAAATGTTAAGAATCTATGATAAAGAAAGGAATAAAGGTATAACATTGAATGATGAGAGATACACAGAAGACTCACATTGTATTGATGATTAGCAACAGGTTTGTAATTGGTTGTTACAACTTTGTCTAGTTGCTGCGATAGCCTTACAGGTTTGGAAGATTCTTCAATTTGCAATCTGAAAAATAGAAGATATTATTAATACATTTACTTGTTGCACAGAGTGAAACTTGAAGGGTTATTTCTATAATTCTTAATAAATACCAGTTAATGTATAAACAGGAAACCTCAAAGTATTATACTAGCTTTAACATACCACTGAGATAGAAGAGAAAGGCCCAACATACCCCTTGAGAAGTACTTCTTTTTTTTTTTTTATTCCATCTTTGGTAGTCCTGGCTGACCTAAATGTGTTCAAGCCCGTTGAATCTACACCAGATGTCTCCTGAGAGACTTTTGCTTTGGCTACAGTGAGGTTTGGTTGCAGGTCTTCCACATGACTCTGAGTTAGATAGTACCACTCAGGTCAGTGAGGAGCCCCTCCCTTACTGAAAGCCACTCCCCTCCAGACATCTTGTTAGCTGCTAAGACACCATGTGCATATATGAGCCTTTATTTCTAAAAAATTCTACTTAAGTAGCCTTCCCTTCAACTTTATCAGATGAGCTTATGTACTGCTTTTTCGTATGCTGCAACATAAATCACAGGGGTTTTATTTTGCATATTAGTGATCTCTATATCAAGTAGAATAGGTTGAGCTGGTTGCACTAGGAGGCTAGTAGCTGGGGCTGGCAAAACAGTGGGCAGGTAGCAGCCAGAGAGTGGTGTGGAGCTATGGAGAAATGCTGATAGCTGGTGGCTCCTGCTTTTGGAAGAGTTCCAGAGACTCCTGGTAGCATCTGGCTCTGGCTGCTAAGAGAGCAGTGGAAGGAGCTGCTAACACCAAGAACAGAGAGCCCTACAGACTTAAGGCTCAGGGCTGCTAACATAAAGGGAGCTGAATTTTGCCTATTTGTCATTTCTGTCCAAATTGAGCAAAAGGACTCTCAGCCAGTTGGTAACAATACTTCACAAAAACACTTTGATATATATATATATATATATATATATATATATAATGTAAAAACTAGCATCATAAGATAAACATACAAGCTCTACAACTTTACTTCTAATCCTATACTGTATAGGCAAACCAAAAGCTAATCATCTTTACATTTCTGAAAAAATATCTGCTGGTAAAAATGAATTATCTTAAACTATATGAGTCTAATTCAAAACTTCTACTCACTTGATAAGATATAAAGGTAAACAAAGAGAGCCAGCATTCAAGGTCTAGTGCAGTGATGGTGAACCTCTCAGAGATCAAGCACCAAACTCCAACCCCAAACCCACTTACTTATTGCAAAGTGCTAACACTGTCATTAAACTTGAATATTGAGGTTTTAGTTTAGAAAAAACAACTCATACATTAACATCTTTTGTCTTAAAAGAAAAACACAACAACACGTGTTCCATAGGTTTGCCACCGCTAGTCTAGGGACTAATGGCTACCTTACCGAACAGTGCAGATCACAGGAACTTTTACTGGACAGGACTGGTCGAGAACTATTGTAGGACTTTGAATTAAAATATAACTGAAAATACTGACTTTTGAAAAAGAGTCATAACATAAATATATGACATATGTATAGCAATTTCAAAATATAATACTTGGCCAGTACATATATCTTTAAGTAGTGATTTTAGGATTTTTTTTTGGTTGCTAAATGTAACATGACATAATCACCTACTTCTTACTTTAAAAATTAGATTAATTCATTTGGTGTTTCAGCACAATAAATCTAAAAAAATGTTTTAAGGGGAAAAGGTGCAGCTTTCTAAAGCCACTTTTTTTTTTTTTTTTTAAATTTTGGAATTATTTTAATTTTAAAAGCTCTTTACTATCAGCTCAACACAGAGGACTTTTATTGGTACCAGGGATTGAACTCGGGACCTTGCACTTGCAAGGCAGGCACTGGAACCACTGAGCTAAATCCCTGGCCCTAGTTTTAGTTTTTTGAGGAATCTCTATACTGATTTCCACAGTGGTTGCACTAGTCTGTACTCCCAACAACAGTGGAGAAGGGTTCCTTTTACCCACAGCCCTGCCAGCATTTGTTACTGGTTGATTTCTTGATAATAGCTATTCCTTCTCGACTGAGATGGGATCTCAGCATTGTTTTAATATTCATCTCTTGAATGACCAGTGATGTTGAACATTTTTTGATATATTTGCCATTTGTACTTTTTCATCTCAGAATTGTGTATTCATTTCAGATGTCCATTTTTGGATTGGGACTTTAAATTTGGGGGTCTGATTTTTTTAAAGTTCTTTATAGATTCTAGATAATAGTCCTTTAACTGAATAGCTGGTAAAAAAAAATTTTCCCATGCTGTGGGTCATCTCTTCACTCTGTTGGTGGTTTCTCTTGCTGTGCAAAAGTAAAGCCACTATTTTTAAAGACAGAAGAGATACCACTGTACTTTTATGTTTCTCATCAGCGGGGTGTTAGAATATAAAAGTGTAAAACTGCCTGCCTAAATGAGCTTAATTGAAAGAATAAAGAGTGAAAATATTTCTGGACACAAAAGTTTATTATTCATTGAGAGAACTACTCAAGGATTTATTTTATTATAGTAAGAAGGAAAATATGCCCAAAAGGAACTGGTGGGATACAACAGTTACAGCACAGAAACTGAGAACCATATAAGAAAACTGCCTTTTTAAAAAAAAAATTTCTGTAATTTAATATGCTAAAATTGAGGAAATAAGCAAGCAAGGGGATGAGAAGTACACATAAGAAAAGTAATTTCGTGATTTTCTTCACTTTGATTCTATTGCTTTCTTGTTTTCAGGAGGAAAGATCTTGACTTTAAAAGCAAAATACTTGAGAAGCGAATTTACATCTTTCAGTTTTAAATGGTATTCTTGTACTATTTTCTCAGCAGTCCATGTTTCTGGATAAAGTTTATGATTATTGAGAAGTGTCAAGGCCTCTACAATGGAAATCTTGCCCTTGGGAATGTTCTTAATATCCATACCAAAGTGATGGCCCTTTGGCAATCTGGATTCCTTTGTTTCTTGCCCTGTTTCAGAATCTTTTACCCTCAGAGGTGATACAGGATTTTTGGAATCAACATATACATCTTTCAGTAATGACAGAAGCTTGTCATTTTTTCTAGCAATTTCTCTCAATTTCTGGATGATCGCTCATCTCTCTCAGGACGCTGAGGGTGGACGGATGTCTTGGGGCCGCAGACAGCTTCATCTTGCTGATTTCCTGTTCTGTTCAGCTCTCTAAATTGAAATTCCTAATCGCTCGAGCCACCACAGACCCCTTGCTCTCTATAACATGATGCACTCAGGTTCTCAATGCACATGAAAACTGCCTACTTAATGAATCCAAAAAAAGAATGCAGTTTTCTTTTTTTTTTTGGTACTGGGGATCGAACTCTGGTCCTTGCGCTTGCACAGCAGGCAGTGAAACCACTGAGCTAAATCCCTGGCCCCAAGAATGCAGTTTTCTAAAAGGTAGAGTTAATGTGAAAAAACAGGAAGGCAGAGATCAGAATTAATGCAGGGCTGGGCGTGGTGGTACACGCCTATAATCCCAGCACTTGGGAGGCTGAGACACAAGGATCACTTGGTTGGAGGCCAGCCTGGGGTACAGAGTGAGCTCAAAGCCAGCCTGAACTACTTAGGGAGACCTTGTCTAAACAAACAAGCAAACAAACACAAAACCCAGAATTAATGCAATTTACAATTCTGTAAGTTTTCCACAGATGCGATAAGCATCTGTAATGCAAATTAGCCAGGCATGGCGGTGTGTGCCTCTAATCCCAGCTACTTACTTAGGAGGCTGAGGGAGGAGGATCACAAGTTTTCGGCTAGCCTGGGCAATTTAGTGAGACTCTGTTGAAATGCCAGGAGGGGGCAGACAGCTCTCAGTGGTAGTGTTTGCCTAGCATGTGCAAAGTCCTTGGTGCAATCCTCAGTACCACAAAAAACAAAAACAAAACGTGTTCAGTATTTTATATTACCTGGATGGCACTTTACATTCTTTGGTTCAATAGAATATGAAATGATTTTCATTTAAATTTTTTTCAAAAACACAACTTAAAATACAAAAGATACCTGTTTTTATAACATTCTTATTAAACATAGAGGAAAATAATTCTCTAATCTGCTTCTTTATAGGTAAGTAACAGCAAAGCACTGAGAGGATACTAGACATCTACCAGTATTTTTAAAATTTGAAACCTATGTTTTTTACCATGATCTCCAAATTCAATATATTTGGTGCTGCAAAAAGATGTAAATATTCTAATTTTTCCAACTATTTATACATTCATAATTATCCTTTAAGTAAATAAATGATTTTTTTACAAAGTATAAAAAGTACTCTGGAAATGTCTTTAGAAATTTACTGGATATGCAACCACAAATAATATGTACAATGTTACTTTGCTTTTCAAATACCACATATTTTCTATAAAGGTAGATTTAATTTTTTAATATGGAGAGATAAAGTCTACCAGGGAGTTGTTTGCCCAAGGTTGGTTAACCTGTGATGATCTTCTTACTCTTCTTGGGATGCAGCACAAGTTTCCTCACATGAGTTCAAGCCCCCCCTGAGATCTAGTTCCCCTTTATTTCTCCAGCTTTACCACCCATTTGCTTCAGGCTACAGGTGTGCCACAACCTGATCCTACAAGGGGCTTCTTTCTGGCAATCGACCAGCAAGTGTCTAGAAGTAGGGGATACAGCAGTAAACACTTGCTCTAACAGAAGACAAATATAAAACAAATACTTTTAACTAATGAACTGCAGTGCTGAGGATGGTGGGTAGTGCTAAGACAAATGACTGCATGCTGATATGAGGTAAAGATTAACCCCAAAGTATGTCTTTGAGGTTAACTTGAGCAAGTCCTCTTAGGCTTCTAAGTGAGGCAAAAGATAAGGTAGAAATGATTCCTCCAAGCTGAGATGTCTCCAAGCTATGAAGAGATAACCTCTAGAGAGAAGAATGATTGAAAACTGATACAGAAATGTCTACAAAGTATCAGAAGAACAAAGTACATGTAACTCTTTGGGGAAAAACAAAACAAAACAAAAAGAAAAACAAGAAACTAAGTGACAGTCTGTTTCTGAATGTCCCTCCTTATTTTCTCACTTTAGCCCTATCCCCTAAAGCAATCAGTTCTCATAGGCTTGGCCTCTCTAAATAGTAATCCACTATGCTGCTACCAAATTACTTTCACTTTCAATCACCTCACACAGAGATGTAACCTTATGAGACATTCAAGGAGGAAGGCATGCCCTAGCTCCTTCTTTCCACATTAAATGATTGTTCACATTATTTCACAATTTGAAAATTCCTCAGAGTTTCAGTTTGTTTAGATAAGTGCTTCTTCATAAATGGTAGCTTAGTCTTGTCATACACACTTGAGCTTATTTGTAGCCACTGCATCCTGATTTAGGTTCACGATGCATACTTTTCTTTCAATTCTAATTTAACAGCTCTAAAAGTCAATTTCATCACTCATAGAGTATCATGTTACATTTATTTCTAAAGTAATCTTTTAAATAAATAAAAATACTGTTGTTCTTTAAAAATAAAGAGCTCATGGGTCAGGGATTTAGCTCAGTTGTTCTTTCTCCTGCCTTGAAAGCACAAGGTGCCGAGTTCGATCCCCGATACCAAAAATAAATAAATAAATAAATAAAGAGCTCATATAAAAATTTAACCTTTCCATTAAAAAGGTTAAAAAGTCAACTCCAAGGGTTTTAATTAAAAGAGGATATCCTATAATTCAAAATGTAAAAGGTTAATCTATGGACTGAAAATGCAACATTTAAAAAGAACTAAATCTTAAAGTATTTTAATTAACAATGAACAGTTTAGAATAATTTAGCAGGGTTCTTTAACACTAAATAAGTCATTTTAACTTTATCTCATGAGGTGTCAGGACAATTTGCAACTCCATTTTATCACTGAACATTCACCGAATTAAACATTACTGACCTCAACAAGCTTTCAAAATCAAAATGGGATTTATCTGACTTGTCAAAATAATATTACCCTAGTTTGGTTTGTCAAAATAACATTAGCCTGGTTTATAAAAAAGAATTCCAAACTATATGAGTATGTATTAGGCTGAACTGTCCTAAACTTCAAACAAACAAACAAACAAAAAAAGGGCCTTAACTTTTTCATAAAACTGAAAAAACTGTAAGAGTAAAACAATATTCTGTGATCTTGTTTTTATAAACTGCTAATTCCTACAGGACAATTCAGAATATACATCCATATCCTTCAAAGACTAGAACTAACCATATCTTTTTGTATTTCCCATAGTTGCAGGGAAAGTGCTTGGGAACATATATTTATAAAGTAATTTCTGTGCAAGTAAAAAAAAAATCATACTTTTTCTCAAAGTATGATTTAAATATTAAGTAACAAAAGCACTTATACGTACTACTGAAACAAAACTCTACTTCTTCTAAAAACTCATAGTTTTAAATTTTAGGTAACTGAGAACTGTACCGCTGGAAATTCAAGTTGATAAAGTTTGAAAATATTGTAGTCTCTAAATTGCTTGCCAGAGTTATAACCTCAAAGTTGCTAAAACCTTTGGGAAAAAAATATAGGTGTCTGTCTTACAGAATAGTTTATATTCAGGTACCTTAACTTTAAAATGAATTTATGTAAAGGTAGAAAGTAGAAAACAAATCATATATATCTATATCTATATCTATATCTGTATCTATATCTATATATGCTGTTAAGTATTTTTAAATCTTGAGGTTAATGGAAAATCAGACTTTTACAGCACAGAAACAATCAAATTTGTGTTTTAAAAAAACTCCTTGAGGGCTGGGGATTTAGCTCAGTGGTTCTGCTGCCTGCCTCCAAAGCACAAGGTCCTGAATTCGATCCCCAGAACCAAAAAAAACCAACCAAAAACCAAAAACCAATCAAACAAACAAATACTCCTTTAGAGCCAGGCTTGGAGGCACATGCCTATATTTTCAGCACTTGGGAGGCAGAGGCAGAAGGATTGCTGTGAGTTCAAGGCCAGCCTGAGCTACATGTGAACTTGAGGCCAGCCTGAACTATATAGTGAGACCCTGTTCTCAAACAACCCAAACCAACCAACCAAAAAATATTGATGCCTAACTAAACTTGGAGATAAAAAAGTAAGAAAAGCAGTAAGAATGACTGAGCTCAGATTTCTGGTATGCACAGCTATAACTTAAGAAGGGAAGAGAGCACTGTAAAACTGTGCCTGAGAAGATTCACCATATTTTACTAGAATATCTGTAAATGAGACGATCCATTTTCAGACCTAGAAAAACGCAGTTGAAAATTAAGAGAACTGAAAAAGCACCTATTTTGAATTCTTAATCAATTTTACACAAAGATATTAGTTTCTCTTTCTGTTTCACACTTAGATAAAAGATACAAAATCTAACGTAGTGTCAAAAATAACTCATTTCTTGGGACAAGAAAGAATTACTATCATTGTATAATTTTGGCCATATAAAATTAGTTAGCTTTACTATTTTAAAGAAAGTCAAAATCAACTTACTGAATTATGAGTCTTTTTATGATTATTATTTAAAGGATCAGTATTATCTTGTGTCTCTTCTCATCAAAGAAAAAGCTTACGGTCTATGTGACCTAAGAGAATGCCAATAAAATGACAAAACATGCATAATAAGACACTTAAAAAGTAATTACCATGGGCTGGAAACTGTGTTAAGAGCTTTACCTATATCATCCCAATCTTACTTCTTCCTCACAGTGAGCAAAAATGGAACTGGAACTTTGGTCATCATTCTATATGGTCCCATGTAACACCCAATAGGTCACATAACAGAAGACTCTTTAGTTGAAATCCCATGGGACTATGGAACTTAGCTCAAAATAAGTAATTTCTTTTGGACAAGTCATTAGCCTGCCTACAACTAATCCAATGGGAGGGGGGAGGGGGAGAAGGAGAGAGAGGAAGGGAGGTGGGGAGGGAACATTCTCCTTTATAACACTGAAAAAGTCATTAGGCCCTAACTATGATTACCCTTATCCAAATTACTGAAAGATCTTCATTACTATACTTTATTAGGACTTACATATTCTACTAATGTTTGATTTTGAAATTAGATTATTTTGAAAATATAAAATTCATGTTTTAAAAAAAGAGTAGTATACACATCCCTCAAATATTTTAAAGAACAAGCATTATAAAGACCTAACAAAATGAATAATGCTAAACTATCACTCTGAGCTACATAGGCAGATCTGGGAAGCTATAAATTTTAGCTACTGTCTTCCCTGTGCTCACTGGTAAATATAGTTTTACACATAATAGCAACTCAATAAATGTTTGTTGAGGAAATAACATCTTTACTAAACAATTAGATTATAAAGACAGAACTCTATATTAACAAATAACATAATAATGCCTGATTTTACACATGTAGACTATTTTCATGTCTAAGCAGAAATTCTTAAACAATAGTGTCTTACTAATCTGGTTATCAACAACAGAATTAAGCACTGAACAAATGTTTCCTCTAGCAACTATCAATGTAGGAACTGTTCATAATGTACACATCATGTAAGCATTCATCTATGTTTTGAGTTATAGCTACAGCTGACTACAATTTACATTATTCTTAACAGGTTTTACAAAAGAATGACCATTTTTTTTTAAGGTTTAGATTTCATTTTTGGAAGGGTGAGATAAGGAGGCTAACATCTGCAGGCTGAGAGAGAGGCTGAGAGAGAAGTCTCGTGTCAGGAAATGAAACGAAATGATCTTATATTTTAGTGGATAAATGACAAAATATTTAAATTTCATTAAGAGCTTTTCATTTTATGTCTCCAAACTCCAACAAAAGTAATATGTCTAAATAATTCTGTATGTTTCCCAGAATTTGGAGTGAAAGCTTTTCTATCAAAAGGCCTACTAACACTTGTAACTCAGTGTTAAAGGGAACAAAAAAATTGTTTTGGTATTCAGATTCATGTATTCAGATTCATAATTTGACATTTAAAAAAATTAGAGACAGGGGGCATGAATATGATTAAAATGCATTAATACACATTGAACACTTCCCCTCCCCCATCCTGTAACGTGAAACTAGGGGGGAGAGCAAGTAAGTGACAGAGTATGATTAAAGTGTGTTATGTCATATACAAATCTTCCAAAATGAAGCCCATTAATCTGTATAACTAATATACACTAATAAAAATGTGAGGAAAAATAATACAGAGATTAAAGTGAATTTGTGGCATACACTGAGGTCTTGAATAATACTTAAGAGTAAAATAACCTATCATATCCTCATGTGGTATTTAAATCAATCCCAGCAGCACACACTCTAGATCCAGCCACCTCTGAAAAGCCCCACTTATGACTGCATGAGGTTTTGGGGGGGACATCCAGACACAAGCCATAACAGCTCTGGATTATTTCATATGCATTATTTTACCTCAATAACCAAACAGGCTAATGCTCTCGGGGAACATTAAACAATAATAACTTAGCTTCCTTTCCTTCCATAACCCCCAAAGATGAATCTAGATTTCTATACCCCATAAATACTTTATCCTATACTTAATCTCCTAAACTTCTGGGTGTGGTAGTGAGGAATCAATTTAGAACAGCATTTAGCAAATTTCTTGACCCCGGCATTTCACTACATCCAACTCATAAGATTTCACTATCCATTTCTTTTCTCAGATTATTTTCATAAATATAGAGTGAGTTTTGCCTAAATACTAAATCTAGGCGCTCCCACTACTTAGCCTCCAATCTAGGTAAATAATTTACTCTTGCTTTTTGTTTCTTTGCTGATTCCCAATCTACAACAAGAGTCCACAGGGTCCCACAGTGATGCGTCTTCCTCAGAGGCATGGCTCTACAAGCGAACTGCAAGCGACAGACACTGTGGCAGTGCAGTGCAATGTGTGGCACTGCCAAGCCTTTGAATATTCTCAAATAACATCCTGACTAGAAATACCTGGACAGTGGGTATTTCTCCAGAAGGATGGAAATGAAATCTAGATAGTGGCATCAAGGACAAGATTACTACAGTAAGATTTCTTTTCAGTCTCATTTATCTAGTTTGGTAATTTTTAGTTTGTACTTTCATGGTAAATAATAAAGTATCACAGGAAGGCTATGAGGCTAATACAAAAAGTACATGGAAATTTTATTTCATAATATCTCATTTAAATTTGCTAATTTCATTAGCATTTGAAACAGTGAACAAAACATTAGGATCAAAAATAATGACAGATGTCTTTTTCCCTTCCTAAATTTGTCATAGGCCAAGAAGCAAACTCAAATTAAGACTTTCACTATGTCAGGTGGGTGTGGTGGTGCATGACTATAATCCCAGCACTTGGGAGGCTGAGGCAGGAGGATCATAGTGAGTTCGAGAGGCCAGCCTGGGCTACAACAGTGAGTTTGAGGCCAGCCAGAACTACATAGTGAGACCCTGCCAAAATAAAAAAACCTAAAAAAAAAAAAAAAAAAAAAAGACTTTCACTATGTGAAAATGATGCACTCTAATGTGTTACTTGTAATACAAACAGAATGCAAAAGCTTTTTCTTTTAAGGACTGAAATGCATTCATTAATTTAAGGTTGGGATTTGATTTTGAGAATTTAGTGTCATAAATTTTATCTTTTTGGAAATAATTCCTTAAAAACTAAAAGAGAAGCTGCTGGAAACTAAACAATAATACAATAAAATTAATTCAGTTTTATAACAGAAACATTAATGCTTATACGTTTACTACATGGAGAAAGTGTTAAGAATAATTGCTACCCTAAGATTTTCTCCTTTCACAATTTTGTCCTTTCATATGTTGCAAGCCCTCAAAATAGCTAGCTATGACCACCTTTTTGTAACCTCCCCAGAGTGCTTATTTACTGACTGATAAATAGGCCCATGGTTGGTATCATCTGATGAGGAATTATGCAATACCACATTAAGTCACCTGGCCAACATGTAAAATTTTCTTACACAGGACCTATGGAAACTTGAACACACCATTTTAATGATTGTAATAAAATATTTTTCATGCTTTTAGTAGAAGCAAGAGGGCATTATGGAAATATTTTAGCCAGTTTTTCCTAAATATATTTTCTAATTCAATTAAAGCCTATGTTTTTTATAGCCAGCCTTATACAAAGGCAATTCAATTTAGCAAATAGGAAAAGTATTTCTATAAAAGAGGTGAGTAAAAATAGTATTAATGGGGGGCTGGGGATTTAGCTCAGTGGTTTCGCTGCCTGCTGTGCAAGTGCAAGGACCTGAGTTCGATCCCCGGTACTAAAAAGAAAAAAAAAAAATAGTACTAATGATTTATGGGTTTCTATTTACAAATCATTTTACATTCTAGTCACTTATTTAACAGCCTATAACTTCTACAGAATGTTAGGGATATCAGTATATGTACTTCTGGTTGGTTATAGGATGACTATTACTATAGGTACAAATGTATAAAAAGGTTTTCTGCATCATTAATCTGCAGACAGTAAAAATTATAATATGTATAGGTTATGTATAGCCATGTTACATGTTCAAGAGTGACAAGCAAAATACACTTTATTTTTCTAAGCTGTTGGAATGATGTTCTAGGTTACTTATGTATGTACATCTTTTCAAATGTTGCTTTAGTAGATAATCTTTATATGTGAAGACAATCAGGTTGATTCACCAGAGAAAACCATAAACTCCTGTATTACTATTATTATTATTTTTTTTGGTTCCGGGGATCGAACTCGGGTCCTTGCACTTGTGCAGCAGGTAGCGAAACCACTCCTGTATTATTTTTTCCAGTTTCTATACCAAAATATGGTCTCGTTTCCTGTTTGACCAACTAGCAGTTCATTCACAGTGTTACTAGCTGAAGGCAAAGGCAAAATCTGTATCCATGTAACAAGTCAGAGTCACATCCTCAAATGGCAATGGAAACTACAACCTTGGTCTCCTAGGAAAATCCATTCAACAACTGAGTTAGGCAGGAACAAATGAAAAAATACGTATGTATATGAACATTTATATTTGTATGAACATATGTTCAATATTTAGAGTCAAGAAAGAAATCAGTAAGGATGTGAACTTGCTGTATTTTTAGAGAGATTGAAATGGGAATACGGATGACTAAAAGGAAGTGGGCTTTTAAAGGGATTTAAAGTATGGAGAATGTCTGATAAAAGCAGTTTATATACGAAATGAACATGGAAAATTAAAGTGAGCCTTTTATGTATTTTATAGCAGATGGTACAGTGATAATCTTCACATCATTTAAGATTAGAATGTATTCTTGCAATTGTAAATGCTATCACCACAAACGGGACACACTCTTCTCCAAGGAAAGTGAATTAGAGAATGTGTATTTTCTGTAAGGGACATGTTTATAACTATGTGAAATGTGAAGGAGACACATTTAAAAAGTGGAAACAGATTTTTGTGTTAGTTTAAGTAGTGCATAAAGATACTTAAAGTGAATGTGTAGGAGGGAATGAAAGTAATATAGTGCAAGGAGGCTATTCTAAAAGAAATTAAATAATAGAAGACGGGAAAAATTACTGGGATGAGAAGTACTTTCCAATTGCACATTGTACCAAAAGAATGAAAATTTAAAACCAGAATTATGGAAAATTATTTAAAGCTAAGCCTTCAAGATTATTAAGTAGCCTCAATTTCTCACGATCAATTTGACTCCTAAAAATGCTTAACACTAGAGATGCTTATGGTGATAGGAGCAATGTTTCTCTAGCCAGGTACTCTGATAATACTGAAGCATGCATCATTTTTCAACATTAAAATATCTATTACCCTATGACTATGTGAAAAGTGCCAACAGGATAATCCAGTGGGATCAAATAATTTCTATTCAGTAAATTAAAAAATGATTCTTCAAAATTCCAGTTGTCTCTGAGTAGAAATCAGAATTATTAGCTTTGTATCATGTCAAACTGTAGGAAGCTACCCAGGTGTACACTAACCAAGACACTGTTGCTATGGTGACAGAGCAAGTATAGCAAATGGCTACTTCATTAGTGACTCCATGAAACTATAAATGCTGGAATAGATGGGTAATATCTGGGAGCACTAGGCTACCAATGAAGGCTAGGATTCACAGGTTATTTCTTAAAAGAGAAGGCAAATTTTAACATGCTGTTAGAAAAATTAAGAAAGGTTTTTGTGCTAAACTAAAACCAAATCAAGCTACAGAAGGAAGTAGCTGAGTTTTAAGGGAAAGAGCTCCATTTAGGAACAGCTGCTGTGGCATTGATACTGATATTAAAGAGAGAAAGCTATTGAGACTGTCATCTAGGGCTGCAAAGAGGGAAAGGAGGACTCCCTGTTGATTCCCTGCTCTGTGGATGGGGCATCAGGCCATATGGTTTCTTGCTCTCTCTTTATCAAGAGGATGCTTAAGAGGGTGAGAAAGGATTTCCGCACATTTTAAACTTTGAAGAATTTAAACTTTAAATTTAAAAAAATAAAAGCTGGGTATGAACATCTACAAAACAGGAGGTTAATGCTAGACTTGGATTTTTTAAAAAAGAAGTTAAATTATCTAGAATTCAACAAATTTTTATGCCAGCTTCGTAAAAACCAGAAGCTACAAGCTAAGAAAACCCAACTCAAATGTTTTTGTCTTTTCCTCATGGATTTATACTCCCTCCAAGAAATTTAAACAGATCCCTTACAAACAAAAGGTATATTCATATTTTAATAAACGTTAGTTATATTACAACCTTTTGATGACACAATGCCACAAAAGGAAAATCCTAGTTCAAAGTCAAATGCTGCATAATTGCATGGCATGTAGGTAGTTATGTATAGCATGTCATTAAAAATAATTATGGGATCCCAGGCTCCTAGGGCAGAGAAGCTCAGCTGGTCCCAGCACCTGGAAGGAAGCTACCCACCTCCATCCCAGGCTCCTAGGGCAGAGCAGCTCAGCTGGTCCCAGCACCTGGAAGGAAGTTCCCCCACTGCCATCCCAGGCTCCTAGGGCAGGGAAGGTGAGCCGATCCCAGAATCCAGAAAGAAGCTCCCCTGCTGCCATCCCAAGCTTCTAGGGCAGAGAAGGTGAGCGGTGTGGGAAACAGAAGCACCCCCTCCCATGGAAATGAGAAGACACGTAAACAAGTCTCAAAAACAGACTTCTGGATCACCTACAGCAACCTCAAAGGGAAATGAGATGGAACAATCTGATACTCAACCACCTGGACTCTCTGAACTAGCAACAAAAGAGGATCTGGTAAAAATGAAATCAGAAATAATTACTCAGATAACAGCAAAGACTTTGCTCATGGTGCAAGACATGATTAATAAATCTAGAGAGGACACAGATTAAAAAAATAGAGGATCTGAGGAACATGATGGAATCCCAACACAGGAAACAAATGGAATCCATAAAACAGATACAAACAGATTTCCAAGAGATTAAAAACTCCATCGTAAGTCTGCGCAGCAGAATGAACAAATGTGAGGATAGAATTTCACATATAGAAGATAAGATTGCAATTAGTGAGGAGGAAAAGAAAAACTGCTTTAAAATTGTAAGGGAACATGAGAAATCAATCCAGAAGCTGCTAGACGATGCAAAGAAGAATAACATAAGACTGATTGGAGTCAATGAAGAAAGAGGAGAGAGTGCAGATGACATAAAAAAACTGTTCACAGAAGTGATGGCAGAAAACTTCCCAAGGAGGGGAAAAGAACTTGACATACAGATAAGTGAGGCATATAGGACTCCAGCTAGCCTTAATCAAAAAAAAAACTACACATAGGCATATAATAGTTAGGATTCCAGAAATCCAACAGAAGAACAAAATTCTACAAGCAGTGAGAGAAAAGAAACAAATACCATACAAAGGAAAGCCCATCAGAATCACAGAAGACTTCTCAATGCAAACTCTCAAGGTAAGAAGAGCTTGGAGTGATGTATTTCAAGCCCTAAAGGAAAACAGTCTCCAACCCAGATTGATGTACCCTGCAAAACTATCTTTCAAAATTGATGGAGAAATAAGATACTTTTATGATAAAGAGCACCTCAGGAACTTCATGAATACCAAACCGGCACTCCAAAAGATTTCAGACAATACCCTAGGAAAAGACAATGAGGATCACAACCCCAGAAAACCCAGCAGAATGAATCCACTGGTTGTGACAAATTAAACACAAAGGAGGAGAATCCAACAAAAAGAAAAAGTCATGACAAGGCTTTAAAAACTTTTAACTTCATCTCCCTAATGAGTGTATAATGCAATCTTATTATTGTACTGATTAGTATTTTTCTGATTCTAGAGTTGCACACCATTCCTTGTGCTATACTGGCTATTTATCATTTTCTTATGTCTACATTTTAATTGGGTTGTCTATTAATGAGCTCTAAGAATTCTTTATATATTCTGGTCATAGGTTATAGGTATTGTAAATATGGTCTGTTTCAGGACTACTTTTCATTTTAATGATGTCATTTAAAGTTCTAAATTTTGGGCCTGGGATTTAGCTCAGTGGTTCCGCAGCCTGTCTTGCAAGAGCAAGGACCCGAGTTCGATCCCTGGCATCAAAAATAAATAAATAAATAAATAAATAAATAAATAAATAAAGTTCTAAATTTTGATGGAATCCCATTTATCAATTTTTTTCTTTTATACATCATGTTTTTGTATTCTAGGTAGTTCTTGCCTACCCTGAATTCATAAATATTTTCCCTTATAATTTCTTCTTAAAGTTTTATACTTTTAGGCTTTCTTATTTAGGTTCATAGATCCCTTCAAGTTATTTTCATGTATGGAAATAAAGGGTTGAGGTTAATTTTTATATATGGATACCAGGTGTTCTAGTGCCATTTGCGGCAAACACTATCTCTTCCTCGGCTCTTGAATTGAGTTTATATTCTATAAAATTCTAATGTTAAATAATCTTTCAAAACTCAGTGGACCATATATGTGTGGTTCTATTTCTAGATTCTGTTTTATTCAAATGATCTACATGTCTTTCCTTACACCAACAATGCCTTGATTACTGTAGCTTTAGAAGAAGTCTTAAAATTAGGTACTAAATGTCTTACAACACTGTTTTTGTTTTTAACTTTTCTAGGTTCTTTGTACTCCTACATAACTTTTAAATTTCAATATCCAATTCTTCATTTATAGCAAGTATACACAGACCTGAATTTTTACATATACCTTGTGTTTTCTAATCCTGCTAAATTCAAGTACAAGTTCTAGGGGCTCCTAGAGATTTCTTAGTATTTTCTCTGTAGATGATCATTTCATCTACATATAAAGATTTTGCTTCTGCCATGCCAATCCTAACCTAGTTGTGTCATTTTATTGCCAGACTATTTTGGTGGGGACTAGGTTTCAAAGTTTAATGGACAGATAAAGAGTAAGCATATCTGTCCTTGTTCCCCACATTAAGGAGAAAGCATTGTATCTTCTCCATTTATATAAGGCATTCTCGCTGGAAGTATGGAGTACATGTCTTTAATCTGTTGAGAAGGTTCTGTTCTACTTCTAGGCTCCTGATAGCTTTTACCATGAACAGCTGTAGAATTTAGTCTGATACTTTTTCTCCAACTACTGACAGGATCATATGGCTTTTTCCTTTCCTCTGTTTAAATGACTTTTGGGGGTGGATCTTCCAATGCTGAACCAACACTGCCATCCCTATAACAAAACCACTTTCTACATACTGCCAGATCTGATTTCCAATGGTTTGTTTTGTTAAACAAATTTCTATCTATATTCATACTTTTTTCTTCTATTATCTTTATCCAGTTTTAGGATTAGCACAATGTTGAGTTCCTAAAATGAGGGGAGAAGTGTTCCTTCTTTTTTCTGCTTTGTTTGATATAATTTATCAGTTAAAATGTTTATGAGCCTGCTGTTGTCATATAGGTAGGTTTTCAAGCTAGGAATATACTTTCTTTAATAGGTGCTATTCAAATTTTATATTTCCTCCAGAGTTAGTTTCATTAATTTGTCTTCCAAGGTACTTCTTAGAAGTTGTCAAATTTATTTCAAAACAGATTTTTGAAATATGCTTTCTATATCCTTTTAAATTCTGTAAAATCTGTGGTAATGTCTCCTAGATCTTAATATTGTAATTTAATGTATAATAGGTAATGTGAAATAGGAAGAAAAGGGGCAAAGGGGAAGGAAGTGGGAGGGCTAAGGGAAAGGATAGAAGGGAATGGGATTAATATGAGAAAATGGAAAAATAGGAACAAAATCCTGGTAAATAGGGAGGAATGGAGGGGTTGAAGGGAGGGCTGGGCAAGGGTGAAAAATAAGAACCAAGAGAGACTATGTAAAGGTGCAAATTTCCAATGATGAATGTCATTATATTTTATACCTAAACTGTACCAATTATTAGTATGAATAATCTATAATGTAAAATAGGAAGAAAAGGTCCAAAGGGGTAGGGGTAGTGGGAGGGGCAGGGGAAAGGAAAGAAGGGAAAGGAAAAAATGCTGAGAAATGGAAAAAATGGAAATAAAGTCTTTGTAAATAGGGAAGGGTGGAGGGCGTGAAGGGAGGGCTAGGAATAGGGTAAAAATAAGAACCAAGATGCATTATATAAAGGTACAATTCCCAATGAAAAATGTAATTGTGTTGTATACCTACAATGTACCAATAAAAGAATTTAATACAAAAAAAAATTGTAATTTAAAAAATGTATAACTGATATTGTGTAACAGGAAGAAAAGGTCTAAAAGACCAGGGGAATTGGGAGGGGTAGGGGAAGGGAAAGAAGGGAAAGGAAAAAATATGAAGAGGAAAAAACATGGAAACAAGGTCTTTGCAAATAGGGAAGGGTGGGCAAGGGAAGGGGAAAAAAATAAGAACCAAGATATTCATGTAAAGGTACAAGATCCCAATGATGAATGTAACTGTATTTTATACCGAAAATGTACCAATAAACGTATTGGAAAAAAAATTAAGAAAAAAAAAAATTATGGGCCTGGGGGCGTAGCTTACTGGCAGTGTTTGCATAGCATGTGTGTGAGGTCCTAGGTTCAATCCCCAGCACCACCAAAAACAATTGCCAAAGCATCCCCACCACGAAACGTCTAAATATATACTAAAAAAAGAACAATTACAGCACCAGCATCTCATATCTGATAAGTACATTAAATGTACTAGCTCCAGTTAGATTTAAAAAAGAAACATACCATTACTATTAAGTATTAGAATTACCTCTCCTACCATATTCATCCCAACCACACTTAGGCTGCCATTATTAATTTCTTTATTCTAACTTCTTAGGTATCTATTTTACCTTCCTTGTTAAATTTACAGTTTGGGGGAGGAATGTATGTAATCTGTATCTTATATCTAATTCTTTATAGAGTTCAGAATACACTTAATTGTATTATGAATATCTCTAAAATGAGAGGACCAAAAAAAACTCCCATTACTGAATTTGCCCCCTGCCTTTTCTTTTGGAGACAGGGTCTCGCTATGCAGTTAAGGCTCGGCTCAAATTCACTATATAGCCCAGGCTGGTTTCGAACTCACAGCAATCCTCCTGCCTCAGCCTCCCAAGCGCTGGGATTACAGGCATGTACCACCAAGCCTGGCCCTTTGTTCTTCTGACTAGGTTTCTTTTCTTCTGGCAGATCTCTAACAACTCATCTTCATCATTCCAGCACCTTCCTTGCTCCATCTTTTCCCTTCACATCATCTGCTTACCAGCCACCTTCTACCACCAATAAAAATCCTTATTTTCAAACGGATCTCACATTTCTACATCTCTCAATAGACTTGTCCGAGGTAAGTAAAATCATGAAAAGATGGGGTAGTTGCCTAGAGGATGAAGGGAAAGCTTTTCTGGGGAGGTGATGGCCTTGCTAGGATAGGAGACTGCTGTGCAAAGGGGGATAGGGATAAGGGGCAGAAAGGAGAACAGCAAATTACAGGAATAGTGAAGAATCTTGAAAGTTCACAAAGACAGGGAGAAAGAGAAAGGGAAAACAAAAGACAGCAAGAAAGTGAGAGGGCAAGTGAGAGGGCAAGTGAGAGGAAAAGAGGAAGAGAGCAAGAGAAAGAAGGACAGGGGGAGAAGATAAACGAGATTAAAGTCAGGCTAAAGAAGTCTTGCATGCAAGCTGTTATATTAGGAGTAAATTTTAAACAAGAGGAAGTAAAGGAAAGGATCCCCTCCTCCTCCTCCTCCTTTTTTTTTATTTCCTTGCAGTACTGGGATGGAATCCAGGACCTCCCAAATGTGAGGCATGTGTTTACCACTCAGCTATATCCCCAGCCTCAGGAACAGGTTAATTTTAAAATGAAAGTTCATTTTGACAGCAATAAGAATAAGCCAGGATAGACAGAGACAGGTATCATGGAGAATAATAAACAAGGAGGAAGATGAGCTGCTTAGTACTAGGGGGTGAAAGGGAATAACAGTATGTGAATGCAGTAAGCAGACATGTGGCACCGATTTCCTGAGGTTTCTGGAGACTAACACCATTCTGGCTAGGTGTTGGGTACTGCTGGGGAAACCAAGATCCAAAAGCTACAACTGTGAGGAGGAGCAGGAGAGACAAACTAACCCCTGAAAGGAAGAGCCTCGGGAACTGCTAGGATTCCTCACACTTGGGATTACGGGAATTTGTCACCTTGTTCTCTAATCCTTAGTCTCCCTTCTTTGCATAGCAAACTCCAACTTGAGCCATCACCTCCCCAGAAAAGCCTTTCCTCACTCCCAGGCAACTGCCCCCTTTTCTTATGTGTTTTACTCATCTCTTCATTACAGCTGTCACCAGAGGATTCAGTATTCCCAAAGTCACCTAAAAAGTGAGCACAAACACCGTGCTGAAGAAGGAAAACTGATCCAGTGTGTTACTCAATGACGTTCCATTTAATACATTCAGTGCCTATTACCTGTCAGGCGCTACAGGGTAGTGCTGCTGATCTACAGTTTCTTCAAAGTTTGTCAGCAAAAAACCGTCAGAGGAATAGTTTGTGAAAGCAGACGAAGGCAAAAGTATTAGAGAGGAAACCAAGCAAGAGTTTTGTGATAAATGGGTTTTTAGGGTTTTACTGAGGTATAAAATCAACTACAGATGTTTATAGTGTACAATTTTATAAGTTTTCACATTCATATATACCTATGAAATCATGTTTTAGATAACTTGTAGCTTTACAATCCAAGTTCCTTACTGCTGAATTTTGTCTTCTCTGTAGAAAAGTCAATAAGCTGAAGCTGAATATATATTTTAAGTCAGCTGTGGTAGCATATGTCAGTATTCCCAGCACTCAGGGAAACTGAGGCAGGAGAATCACAAATTCAAGCCCAGCCCGGGCAAGTTAGCGACCAAGTGAGACCCTGCTTCAAAAATAAAAAAATGTAACAGGGTTAAGGGTGTAACAAAGGCACTGAGTTCAATTCCCCATACCACTCAAAAAACAAAACAAAAAATTTACTATCTCATATTGATCTCAGAAATTGTTTCATATTTTTAATTAAATACTTTTTAATTGTCACTATACATTTGCAGAAAATAAATACAATTATATGCCTCAATAATGAGAGGCAACTGAAAAATGATAGTCTGGGAATAGTACAAACATACCAAAGCAGCTTTCCTATATCCTAGCTATACTGTATTTATTAAAGGAAAAGCATTTATAATAATAAAAACACAAACATACCAAAAATTTATCAACAATGCTCAACCCTCTGAAAGAAACATTATTCTGAAAAGAAATAAAGGCTTGAATAAACACAGAGATGGCTGTGTTTCTAAGTGGTGGGACCTAGCTGGAGGAAGTGAGTCACTAGAGATGTGCCCTTGAAGGGTGGATCTTGTCCCTGACCCCTTCCCCTCTGGGTCTCTTCCCTCCCTCTGCTTCCTGGTTGCTATGAGGTGAGCAGCTTCCCTCACCATGTCTTTTTCTCATGATGTTTCTGCCTTGCCACAGGCCTAGAAGCAACAAAGCCAAGTGATAATGGACTGAAACCTCTCAAATTGTGAGCCAAAATAAATCTTTATTCCTTTAAGTTGATTATCTCAGGTATTTATTGATTGGAACAAAAACCCATCTCACACAAGACCAAAAAGATAAGAAAAATTAAGAAAAAGGTTTAAAGAGAAGAGTACTGGGGATCCTAATATTCTAGGGATTATATGTTCTAGACATTAAAATATCTTAAATCTCAAATTTATTTTTGGTTAGAAGCTGGGTGTCGTGGCTCATGGCTGTAATCCCAGCACTCAGGAGGTTGAGGCAGGATTGCTGCAAGTTTGAGGCCAGCCTGGGCCTACATAGTGAGTTTAAGGCCAGCCTGAACTATACGACTACATGGTGGGACCTTGTCTCAAAACACCTAAATAAAGAGATAAATAAATGAATAATTTTGCTTAGGCAATACAGTCACTTGGTATAGAATTTGGAAGGAACAAAAGGATTCATGATTAAAAACAAGTCTCAAGGGCTGGAGATTTAGCTCAGTGGTTCTGGCACCTGCCTTGCAAGCGCAAGGTCCCGAGTTTGATCCTGGTACAAAAAAAAAAAAAAAAAAAAGTCTCCTCTAGCCACCCAGAATCCTCTCTCTCTTTTTTTTTTTTTTTGGTACCGGGGATCGAACTCGGGTCCTTGCGCTTGCACAGGAGGTGACAAAACCACTGAGTTAAATCCCCGGCCCCAGAATCCTCTCTTGAAGGCAACCGAACAAAACTTCTGGTACACAGCATACTTCACATATGTTCTATAACATTTCATTTTTCTTGAGTAGAAATGCTTCACCTTTACTGTAGCAAAGATGTGTTTTTGTGTTTGGATGACAGCCTGTCATAGGCCAATGTTATTTTATAAGAAAGATCAACTGTTGGTGGGGTATTTTTATTTTTTATTTTTTTGGTACCGGGGATGGAACTCAGGACCTTGCGCTTGCAAGGCAGGTGCAGGGACCACTGAGCAAAATCCCTAGCCCAGGGGTATTTTAAACTATAGACTTTTGAGATCTAACCATGCACTGCTTAACAGTGGGACACATTCTAAAAAGTACATTGTTAGGTGACTTCATAGTTGTATGAACATCAGAGTGTATATACTATACAAACTAAGACAGCTACAATGTCATTAGGTGATATAATCTTACGGGATCACCATTGTATATGTGGTCCCTTCTTGCCAGAACATTATTATGTGGTACATCATTGTAGTTTAGACATGTCAGCCTAGTATTTCTCAAAACATCCTCTGAGGACTATCTATATCAGAATTACTAGATTGCCTGTAAACAATCTGTATTTCTAGTTCCAACTCAGAACTCCTGAGTCTATAAATCTGGGAGCTTAGTTTTAGAATTTACTTTTTAAACAAAATCCCCAGATAATTTGTATATCCACACAAAAATCTGAGAAAGACCGGGCACTATGTAGGCCCCATAAACAGAAATCCTGTGTTTCTTATGCCCTGTAGGCACAATGTCTGACAATGCTGGACAAAGGTGTCCCTCAATATATATTGGAAGTTCAATGAATGTACACTGGGAATTGACTACAAAAAACCTTGACGTGTTGTCAACACTCAATAATGATTTTGAAATTGTATGCTTCATTGATGACAGAGATTTGAATAAAGAGCAAAGAAACAAGCTTTGGCAATTAACAGCTTAATAGAGCTCATTTACTTACATGATTCAGTTTCAAGCAAAATACTCAGAAAGATATTAGGAAATTTAATTAGTGGTACTTTATTATATATCTGAGTTTGAGATAAATGGCACAAATATATCTATCATGTCAAAGTGGCCCAAAGGAGATATTCTACATATTTTCTCTTTTGTGATTTATTATATACAATGACATATGCTCCAACTAGAAACATGAAGAGGGGAAAAAAAAAGGAGGTGTCTCAGCAGCAACCAAAACAGATGTCACAAGGCCAAAAATGACAGCTCTGGGCACTCGACTCATAGGCAAGCCCATCAGACCTTCATCTAGAGTTTATTCAGTCTTATTTTACACACACTATTCATTCTAATGGAATTTTAAAGCTGAACTTTGAGCTCACAGGAAATTAAAAACACTAAATCATGAAAAAGATAGGGACTGCAACAGATAGTAACACAATCAGTATGCCAAAATGACAGCTGATAGGAGGACTGAAGAACTATATAAAACAAGCAAACTGGGGATGTAGTTCAGTGGCACTGCACCTGCCTGGCAAGCACAAGGTCCTGGGTTTGATCCCTGGTTCTGCAAAACAAACAAACAAAACACAACAAAAAACAAAAACAAAAAAACAAGCAAACTAACTTACAAACCATAATACTCTGTGGTCCATCCTGTGAAGGGTTATAACTCTATTCATCTTGACAGTATTTAAAGGCATCTACCACATAATTAAAAAATAGATGTTCATATAAAAAACCTAAGTTAAAGAGAAAGCTAAATTATGTCATCAATAAACTCCACATATGAGGTATGGATATAGGTATAAAATATAGTATTGTTTAGAAAGATTTTTATTCATTAATCAGACTTTTTTTTTACAGTTACAAACTTTTGAAAGAGTTTAATAACAACTATTTGGAAAACTCAACTAACAGAAATAACTTATTCCTCTGAAGTTCCAGAAAGGAAAATATTACTATACTAAACCAACAAAAATTATTTTCAAAATTATGTCACTGAAACAAAGTCAATTATTTGTTAACATGGTTAGCAATAGTTATTTTATGTATTTTACATATTTGAACAAATGTATTACCACATACTATCATTTATTCACCATTTAGAGCTCCCAGGGATATCTGGGAAAGTCACAGCACTGTATTCCATGAATTACTTTCATCTTATAGGGTAATGTTTTTATGAAAAAGGAGTATCTAAAGTTTGCATTACAAAAAACAGAGCTACTGAAATGCACTAATGATAACACAAAGAGAAGTATAAACTGCTAGTAATTTAAGAAGCTACAATAAAACACCATATGGCCTTTAATGTAATTATGAAGTAAGAATTGAAAATTCTGTGAACAACAGCATTTGTCTGTCACTACAACCACCTCCTCCAAAAATGGTGTACGTATCAGACAGTACTGGTAAACAATAGATTTGTAAACTAATTTCCAGTATTTTTTGTTCACGTCAGCCTCATGAGAGGCACATGTGCACACAAGTGTGTGCTTCTCCTGCTCAACTGCAACGTTTGGACTATGAAGAGCTAAAAGGTCTAGTCATGGTTTGTGAGGCACATTTAACTATACAGAATATTGCTTATCAAAATAATTATCTACAGGGAGCAACCAAAGTCAGGAAAAAAAATGCCTTATCTTTTCACTTCTGAGTGTTGGTAGGTACATAATAGGTGCTTACAGTTTATACAAATTTGTGAAGTTTTGGCTCTGAAATCTTTGATATTTTGGGATACAATATTGATTTTGAGAGGAAATTCTGTTCATCATATAGTTTTAACTTTAGTTTCAACTGGTAATAATGACATCTTTAATTCTTTGTCAAAACTATGTGTGCTAGTCAGTTTTCTGTTACTATAAAAATACCTGAGATAATTAATTTATAAAGAGGAAAGGGTTATTAGGGTTCATAGTTTTAGAGGTTTCAGTCCATGGGTGGTTGGCCCCAATGTTTTTGGGACTGTGATGAGGCAGCATTTCATGGTGGGGAGTGTGGGGAGTAAAAGTGCCTACCTCATGGCTGGGACAGAGAAAAGAGGAAGTAGGGGCTGAGTCCCATTATGCCTTTTGAAGGCATAATCCCAAGGATCTAAGATCTTCCACAAGGTCCTATCTCTTAATTTCTATCACCCTTCAATACTGCCATATAGGCCTTTGGGGGACATTTAAGATCCAAACTATAGCACTCTAGCACGTGTATGTATCCTATAACATGGCATACCAAAGATATGCTACTTTAAAAAGGATTTCTTTCATTAGATTAAAGTTAATATAATCTGTGTATGATGGTGCACATTTGTAATGCTAGCTACTTGGGAGGCTGAAGCAGGAGGAATGCAAGTTTGAGGACAGCCTAGCAATTTAGCAAGACCCTATCTCAAAATAAAATACAAATAAGAGTTGGGGACATAGCTCAGTGCTTGCTAGGTTCAATCCTTGGTCACACACACACATAGCTGTGTTAAATGTTATGAAAACTCAACAACAAAAATGATTAGAATTTTAAAAAAGAAGACCCTCTTAACTTTAGATAAATCTCCAAAATCAAAGAGGCTAGATGATTATAATAAACACTCATTCATTCAACAAATATTTATTGAGCACTATTGTATGCCAGGTACTATGTTAGGTGATGTGGATATACATAGTCAATAATTAATAAATAAAGATAGTTCTATAAAGTACTAAGTGTTAAGAATACAATAATAGCACAGTAAGTTAAAGTGGAAACAAGGCTATGCTATTTCTTCTAGAAATGGTCAGGGAATTTCTGAGAGGAGCCACATGAACTGAGAACTAAAGGAGGGAAAGGAAGTTGCCACTTTAAGATCTGGTGAAAGGATTGCGCTTAGGCAGAAAGAAGACCTGAGGTGGGACTGTTCTTGTTCTTAATGGACCAAAGGTGGCCATGTTAGCTGCTGCCCAGTGAATGAGAAAGGAGCATGGTAGAAGCAGAGGCTGAAGAAGCTTCAGGTTCAGGTCACAGAGACTCCAAGGCAGATCATGCCAAATCTTGCAAAGTTTAACTGCAATGAGCAGGGAAGTGGTATGATCAGATCTACATTACTCACTCTGACTGACCTATGAAGAATGGCCTATATGGGGCAAGCCAGGGAGCGACCCACTAGTTAGGGCCAGCCTCATGGTCAGGTGCCCTATGCAGTCACACTGGCCATCCATGGAGACTGCCCCATGGCTTGCTTTAATGCACTGTTGGCACCATTTTGAAATTCTTAATAATTTGTGAGCAAGGGGCCCCACATTTTCACTAAGTTCTGTAAATTATGTAGTTATTCTTAAATATTCTATATTCAGGAACAAAAATGAAAGCTTAACCTAGTGTTGTAGCGTTAAACCTTGTGTTGTAGGATTCAGAGTGTATTGTGTTGATCCAGCTCACAAGACTTGTCAAGAGACTAGATATGTCTTGCAATGAAAAGAGAAACATGAATAACTCTCAGTTTTTTACTAGACTCACTGAGTGAAAATGGTGAAGATGAGGAGGCATGGTAAGAGGCAGGGTATTAAGAGGTGGGGTGGTCAATAACCAAGAATTCACCTTTAAGCATGTTAAGAAGCATATGAGACATCCAAGTGGTACTATTAAGGATAATGTTGCATAAATGAATATGAGACTCAGGAGCAAGTTATAGTTTATATCTATAAGTCCCCCAAGGGCCTCGTGTACTCATAGGTGGGGCTTTTGGAAAGTGATTTGATTATGCGGTCTTATAGCTAGTTGACTTGTGTTAGCAGATAGGTCTGGTCAGAAAAGGCAAGTCACTGGGGGGTGTGGACTGAAAAGGTTTATCTGCCTCCCTGACTCCTACCCTCACTCTCTGCTTCTGGTCCGTCCGGCCCCTCTGTGATGCGTTCTGCCTTAGAGCCAGTGGATTATTGGCTGAAATATAAACCAAAATAAACCTCTCCTCTTTTAAGCTGTAGGTGTCAGATATTTTGTCCCAGCAATGAGTGAAGTGACTAAGAACAAAGTCTAGGCTGGAGATACAAATTTTGGAGTTGCCACACATATACATTCATACATATCTATGTATCTATTACTTGGCAAGAATCACTTAGCAAGACAACATAGTGGGAAACAGTTCTGGAGATTACTAGGTACCTACAAAGAAGACTAAGGCCAGCAATCAAAAGAGAACATGTCAAGGACAGAGCCCCAGGAGACCTAGAAACCTCTCTTAGAGTAATAATACAGTGGTTCTTACTAGATGAAGCCTGGCCTGTTCAGTGTAGCATTGAAATACTCTGAATTAGCCCAATATACTGGCCAGTTTTGTGCACTATCCTTTATCTGTATCCTTTTCTACTTTACCAGGATGTCTATTCAGTTTCCTAAATACTCCTACTGCTTTATCCCTAACTATACTGTGTCATTCCCGCCTGGACTCTCTCACTCCTCTCTTTATTCAAAGCCTACAATTCTTTCTTTGACTTCATCGTATTAATGTTTTCCAATATTTAGTAGTTACTAGTTACTGTCTATGCCAACCTCTTATACAGCATAAAATACATTAAACTTTTAATTACATTAAATTAATATGGTCCATTTTCCATAAAAAAGGTAAGCTCCGGTTGCTTTTTAATGTTACACTGCTTGGTATACATTAGATGTGCAGTAAATATCTATTCAATGGATGAGTGAAAAATAACACTTGGAAGTTTATGAGGTATGGGGAAGTTAACAGAAGTAGATAAATCACCTTAGCACACAACAGCTTAAAAAGGAAAGGCTCACTACGACCAAAGCCCTTGGCAGCCTGTATGACACAAAGGCATAAACCCAAACCTCACAGCTTTTATTTCTTCTTTTACTCAAGAAATATTTATTGTACACCTACTAGGTGCCAAGTACTCTTCTAAAGACCACAAAAACTAGAGGAGCACCCATGAATGAAGTACACAGAAAAGTACTGTCCTTGTGGAGTTGAGTACTAACATTCACTGGTTTATTTTGTTTTGTATAAGCTTCCTGAGCCCTCATCACCCTTTCCCATTTTTTATGACAAATCTACTATTTTTCAGTTTGAAAAGTTTGTTTGATTATTAATTTCATCCTTCAGGTTTTCCTCAAGTCTATAACATGTTACAAGAAAAGGATTTTAGACATTCTGAGGCCTTTAAAGTCATAAAAAAGTGCATGGGATATGACAATTGTAGTATCTGGGTACATTACAGAGAAGCAGATCTCTGAAATGGCATATATATTAATTCAGCAAAACTACCCAAAGCACTCCAGATTTCACACAAACTTCATAAAGAAAAATAATACCTTGGGAGGCTGAGACAGGAGGATTATAAATTTCAGCCCAGCCTGGCCAAGTTAGCAACTTAGTGAAGCCCTGTCTCTAAATAAAAAATTTTAAAATGTTTCTAATAGCTTATGGGGGGGGCGGTGTTGGGAGCTTGGGTGCACCTATAATTCAAGCATTCTGGGAGGCTGAGGCAAGAGGACTGCAAGTCCTCCTTGAGAGTGTAGCCTGGGTAACTTAGCAACTCAGTAAGACTCTGTCTCAAAATAAAAAAAAATTTTTTAAAGGGCTGCAGCTATAGCTCAGTGTGAAGGTTCTATGTTCAATTTCCAGTACTGCAACAAACAAACAAACCAAAATCAACCAACCAAAAAACTGCATAGATATATAAAATGATACCATGCTCAGTGTTCTGTCTCTCTTCTACAGATATACCTTTGGAATTCAATTAAGTCATGATATCAAAGTTTACTTTTAAATTTCAGGATCAGAAATTAGATGAAACTTCCAAACTGAAACAACAAAACAGTTAACTATCTTACGTACATTCTATAAATATTACTATATTTATTTCATAATGTAACAAAACCATGGTACTACTATAGACAGCTTAGTTAAAATACTACAGGCAGTCAGACAGGGCTGGGCCCCTGAGAGAGTCCATGCAGAAAATAAGAACAACTGTGGCTGGACGGCCATTCCTTGAATGTCAGGCTTCAAGACCAGGAGAAATGACTACACCTTCATACTTCCCCTAGGGATGAACAGCAGTGACTGATGTTCTAAACAGGCATCGATCACCTTGGGTGGGGACCAAAACCTCCCTAGCCCATTCCTTCCCAGAAAATTCTTCTTCAATCCTTCATTTAATCAATATTACCTAAGCAACTGTACTCATAATCTTATTGGTTGACCACAGTTTTGTCCCACCTCACATCCACCTTGTGACTTTCTATTGGATCAATAATGCCTAAGAGACCATATCTGTAATCTTATTAGTTGACTACAGTTTTGTCCTACCTTATATACCTGCCTCACCTCATGGTTTTGCTCTATAAAACTCCCTTGAGAAGTGGTGTCCCCAGGCAACCTACTTTCTGGGTCCCCTTCTGTTTCTCTTAGACAGAAGCTATCTTTCAATAAATATTTCCTACTCTTTAGCCTCCATTGTTCCAGAATCATTCTTTGATTTTAGAGCACACAAACTCGGCGTATTACATATCTAACAGGTTGAGAGTTATATTTCCCTTATATCATTTGGAGGTCCTATATCATACGCCCTATATCAGTACTCATGAGACTAGTTTAAGTTGTGGGGCTTTAGACTAAAGTTCTTTTAACATAAGAAAGGAAACAGACGGCACAAGCTCCCTTCTCTCTTCCTACTGATCACCCAGATTGGGTCCAAATTCCACCTTTGCCTTTTATAAATTATGAGCCTGGGTAAATCGCTTAACTTTCCTACTGTGGGGACACAGAGCCCTGCAGGTAGGGACAAGATAGGATGAAGGTCTCATTGAGCCTTACTAAAAATTAATAGACAGCTTCTACCTCTGCAGCTAGACTCAAGCAATTACAAAGACAAAAGCAAAGAAACTGGATCTGGAAGGTCATAGGTACCATGATTAACATAAGAATTGCATACTTCCTTTTACTTAATCCTTAAACCTAAACTACCTTTCCATAAGGTCCCCCACCCACACTCAAGGACCAGGATAAGTCATGGCCAAAAGAAATCCAAGGTTAGGATGAAAAACAAGCCAGAAAAATTAATTTGGAACCAGAAGAGACCTAGAATAACAAAAGCAATTCTAGGGAACAGAAACATGGCTGGGGGTATTACAATCCCCAACTTGAAACTATACTACAAAGCTACTGTGATAAAAACAGCACAGTACAGGCAAAGAAACAGACCTGAGGATCAGTGGAATAGATTAGAAGATGCAGAAACAACTACAGATATGCTCAGCCACCTCATCTTTGACAAAGGAGCCAACCACCATCATTGGAAGAAAGATAGCCTATTTAATAAATGGTGTTGGAGGGGGCCGGGGATTTAGCTCAGTGGTTTTGCTGCCTGCTGCGCAAGCTCAAGGACTCGAGTTCGATCCCTGGTACCAAAAACAAAACAAAACAAAATAAATGGTGTTGGAAAAACTGGATTTCAACCTGCCAAAGATTAAAACTAGACCCATACCTATCACCATGCACTAAACTAAGATTGAAGTGGATTAAAGATCTAAATATTAAGACAGAAACATTAAATTTGCTGGAAGATAAGTTAGGTAGAACTCTTGAAGACACTGGCATAGGAAAAGACTTTATGAACAAATCCTCAGTAGCACAGGAGTTAGCACGAAGAATCAACAACTGGGATCTCATCTTATTAAAAAGCTTCTGCACTGCAAGAAAAACCACCAACAGAGCTAACAGATAACCTACAATGTGGGAAAAAATTTTCAGCAGCTATACCTTAGACAAAGGACTACTATCTAGAATATATAAAGAACTGAAAAAAATCAGACCCCCCCCAATTCAAAGACCCAATTCAAAAATGGGCATCTGAAATGAACAGACATTTCTCAGACAAAGAAGTAAAAGCAGCAAACAAATATATGAAAAAATGTTCAACATCACTGGTCATTTGAGAGATGCAGATGAAAACAACACTGAGATTCCACCTCACCCCAGAAAGAATAGCTATTATAAAGAAATCATCCAAAAACAAATGCTGGAGGGGGCGTGGGGAGAAAGGAATGGTGCAACCACTGTGGAAATCAGTATGGAGATATCTCAAAGAACTAAGCTTAGAGGTCCCATTTGACCCAGCTATCCCACTGCTGGGTATCTTCCCAAAAGAATTAAGAGTCATACCACAGTGATATATGTGCACCCATGTTTATAGCAACACAGGTTATAATAGTTAAAGCTTGGAAACAACCCAAGTTCCCAACAACTGGAGACTGGATAAAGAAGATGTGGTATTTTTTTAATAAAATGGAGTACTACTACTCAGCCACAAAGAATGAGAAACTAGAGACATTTACAGCTAAATGGATGCACATTGAGGCCATCCTCTTAAGTGAAATAAATAGGACCCACAGGTGTAAATACTGAATAGTTTCTCTAGTGTGAGAAACTGAAAGTGTAAATAAGGATTAAAATGATTAAAACAAATAAGTGATAATCTGAAATACAAAGAAAAGGTTCAAAGGATTAGGGGTGGCAGGAGGGGAAGGGGAGAGATCAGAGTTACAGGCTGGAATCTGGAAAGAATCCATATGTAGATTGTGTTTAAAACTATAGGAAGAGAAGTAGATAGAGACTAGGCTGGAGCTCATCAGTGGGTTGGGAAGGAAGAGTCACTGAGATCAAAGGAGAGAAGGGTATGTTTCCAGAAGAAGCACATACGACTATGTATAGTACACAGTACTCGATAGTGTAATAAATGACTGTTAGTGTTTTAGGTACTTATCATAACATGCTGTGCTTTCCATCCTTTAGAGCATAATCCTACTTGTATAAAAGAGTTTACTGTAAAACAGTGTGCTGCTATGCCAGTGGTAGCCTCATGTATCTCGTGTTTAACTGCGTATTTGGATACTATCAAGGGGCCATCACAGATGATTGACGTACACCTTTTCAGTCTGCACTTAGAAGTTGGCACTCTATATAGTACTTTGCAATACCCACGGATGAAACTGCCTAATAAAATATTTCTCAGATCATATTTCCACCACGTGTCACATGACTGTATTGAAATTTAAATTTAAAAAATTTGGCCTATGTGGAGTCTACTAGCTAATTAGAATTTTTTCTCCAGACCACTATTTGTTCAATATTAGTTTTGAAAATCTTTCTAAAACAAATCACATCTTCTGATGTCTTGTTAATGCTTGAGACTTTTTTTAAAATTATATGGAAAAATGTTTAAGTACTTTTCAGTTTTGCTTTGGTTGAGTTCTATTATATTTGAGTATAATTATAGTTTTTTTCCCTTGCATTGCTTTTCTTTGAATAATTTCAATTTTTGTATATGTGTGTGTTTAGTGAATGATAATAAAGTTATACATTAAAAAAAAAAAAAAAACAAGCCAGAGAGCCAATCAGATTCCAGGAGCCTACAAGGGACAAGGATCTTAATAAAAAGAGTTGCAGACAAGAAATCGAGGAGTATTTCACTTTGAATACTCACTACTCTTCCAGAGTAGCTGTCTGCCATTTACCTCTCTCACCTTCAAAGAAATCACCTTCTTTTGTTTTAAACTCTGCTTCGTTGGTTCTTTTACTGATGCTGGGTTTAGATGTCATGACTGACCTGAGTGGGACCCTCTCAGCAAACATGCCATCCTCCAAAACAACAGGAAACCACTGAAGGGCCATGCTGCCCTCAGCAAACAGAACAAATGACCATAAAGAAAAGTTAAGACAGGACATAATAATCTCCCCAGCACTGAAAAGTCCAGTATTATCTGTACACCTGCACTGACCGTCCTGGGAACTTTGACCCCTAGCATTCAACCCAGATTCCCTAGGATTATAACCCCATCCTCAAACTCCACAAAAACTTCTCTGGGGGCTGGGGATCTAGCTCAGTGGTTTCGCCGCCTGTTTCGCAAGCAGAATGACCCGAGTTTGATCCCCGGTACCAAAAAAAAAGAAATTAAAAAAATCTTCTCTGGCCAGTTGCTGGCATCATTCACAATCTCAGCCTGTCTGCACCAACACGGAATAAATCCAGCCTTTTGCTCACATAAAGCCTGTGTCCAGATGGTTTCTCATGTGCAGTTTGTAACATTAGGATCACCAGGAACTGCATGTTGTAGCAGAGCAGTGGCATGGCGTGGCATGGTGTGACGTGGTATACTCCTCTTCAGCTGTTATACTTCAGAAGGTATACTGAAAAGAGTTTAATTCATATAATATGAAGCCATTTAAGAGTGAGTGATCCACCATGCAGGCTGACCTTCAGTTTGAAAGTGATCTCCTCTAGGCAGTCTTTCTTAAATTGTTTGTTTTTTGGTGGGGGAATCAAACTCAGGACCTTGCACTTGCCAGGCAGGCATGGTGAGTCTTTCTTAAATTTTTAAAACCATCTCTTTGTCTCCTTTTAAGCCTAAAGACTGCTTTAAAAATTCAAGTTTTCTTTACAATATACTGTATATTCTATGACAACTACATTAGAGTTTCAAGCAATACAGTATATGTTTATGCGTATGAGTCATGTCTTCTTGTAACAACTAAGAATATTTAAATGCAGCTAATTGCAAAGTCTAAATTAATTCTTCCTAACAGTAAGTTAAAGGCTTGATTAACAGACGGGTGTGGTGGTGCACACCTGTAACCTCAGTATTCTAGGAGGCTGAGGCTAGGCACAAGCCCAACCTGGATTAATTTAACAATTTAGTAAGAACTTACCTCAAAATAAAGGGGAGGGGAGTAGGGATGCAGCTTAGTGTGAAGGCACTGGATTTAATCCCCAGTAGAGGGGGGGAGGGGCACACAGAGACAGACTGACTTGATTAACATTATTGAACAAGGCCAGGCTGTTTAGTAGCCTGCTGATTCAATGTACTTCATGGGACCTTTTTTCTGTAACAAAGGAACATTTCCTTTTCTTGAAAAGCTTCAGGGAATCATAGACCAAGGGCTGAAAATTTCAATGACTATAAGTGCCAGCAAAAACAAACTAAATTTTAAGAAAGCAGGATGCATAAACAGGACTGCACAAAATGTAGAGTGGAGATCCTTCTCAGGTTTGCCTGTTTTGCAGTACACAATGGTGCACATTTGAGACAGAAAATCAGCAAGTGGCAAAGCTGGCTGGGGAAGGAGGTGTGACCTGTTAATCACAAAATCCCAGGACACATGCAAAGAACAATTCCCAAAGCTCTGCAGGCGGACTTCTCAGGAGAACTCCAGTAGGTTTTCGATACTGTGGCCTACACCTGACCTAAGCCTGAGGACTGGGTGATACAAAAAGGACAGCTGCCATTGAGTTTTTCCCACTGTGACCTCTCTTGTATGGTGGCCTACCCTCACACTGCAGATTGTACTTCTTTTTCTCCTTTTCTTGGACCAAACTCACTCTGCAGAGCCTGTTCCTTCTCCTACCTTAAGTAAAACTGCTACCATTTATGCTTATCTTAAAACAATTCTTTGCTCAGGACAGAAAAAACCTAGAAACCACCTCCATGAGGAGACACCAGCACCCCAAAACCAGGTAGCATTCACGAAGGCAAAGAGTCATATTAAATACTGTTTACTGGCAGGTGGCAGTAATGTCTTATTTAACAAAATCTATAAATTACCATAATTTCCTAATACATAAAAGTAAAAACACTTGAGGAAAGAGCAACTCATCTAATTTGTACAGTATAAACTAGCTAATAATGACCCTGGTTCCACTTAAGAAATTTGACCTCTACTGTAGTTCTTCTTTAATGGTCAATCCTCAAAACAGATCTCCCACAAACACATCTAGGCTAGATCTGCCCATTTGACCCCACAAAAATGGTTGTACTAGTGGCAAATCCTCCAGCAAACTGAGACCACTACTCAATTTTGTATTTGGGGCCAACATGTAAAAGGTATAATTTCAATAGCTTCTCTTTCTTTCCCACCTGCCTATTCAAATATCTTGTACAAGTAATGTAATGGCTTTAATTTCACACTTTGTAATAAGAGGTTTAAAATCAATTGCCTAGTTTGACTTATGCCCACTGTTCTTTAAATGTATTCAGAATCAACAGAATAAAAAGAATCAGACTAGGATAAAAAGCAGAAGCCTAAAGACAGACATTGTTAAAGGGAAAATGTGAAAAAAGGAGATGGCCAGATAAAAACAAACTCTCCATACTTCACAGTTTTGCCTCAGGTTAGCTCTCTTGATTTGTAACTGTGAGTGAACAAAGAGAAATTGTGTACTGAAGTATTTTTATCTTACAAAGCTGTAAAGCTTTGTAGAAATGCCACCACATGCCAATACTGTTGCCCAGGACTTAATAACTTTAATCTTAAACAAAGCTAAGTGAATTTTTAAAAGTGTATCAATTGTGGCGATTCATTAGCCAAGGTATAGCTATATGTCCTTTAAAATGCTGATTTTTATAGTGTTCACTGAACAGAAAGCGGTCAGAACAATGAAAATACAGTCCCAAACCTCAGTGAGCTTACAATCTCATAGAGGCAAACAAAAGTAGTAAAAGTAAAACAAATACCAAAATATAATTAGAAATTTGCTAGAAAAAAGTATATCAGAAGCTTGGTGGAGATGCTTGCTTGTCCTGTGTGCAGAGAAATGGTTGAGGAGATTTGACATTTGAGCTGCATCTGAAGGAACAAATAGGAGTGTGGCAAACAGAAAGCAAATAAAGAGAACCACACAAAGACATGAAAACACAGGATGAACTAGGAGCAGAGCACAAGAGAATGGTTTGATATAGTGCACACTTGAGTTGGGATGCAGCAGAATAAGAGGCTAGAACCTAGAACACATTTGGGTAGCTCAGGAAAGCTGCCAGACAAGGAACACAGAAAGTAGGTAGAAGACATAAATTCCAATGAAGACAGATTTTCAGGGTGCAGCAAAATTGAGAAAATACTCCTCCTCTCCTCCTAGCCTAAACTATATCTTCAGAGTACTTGAAAGAAGAAAAGGATATAAATATACTTTGTTGTTCATGACAGTGCTTTAATTTTTAAATATAATTTTCCAATAGCTTTTACATTCATTTGGAAATCCTCATTTCATCACAAAATTTAAGCTCCCGGAGCAGCCTCCAGCACAAAGGTCATGGGAGAGGTATCGAGAAAAGGGGGCATCTCTACCTTTGAGTCTCCCTAAGGAGTCTTCCTTGTATCTAACGGCATTCTGTATGAGGATGTGTTTTAATCTTCTAAAATATTTTGGGTAAAATACCTTGTCCATCTTTCTGTGGCAGTTTTAGCCTATTAGTATTTTTGCAATTTTGTTATGGCTACTTAGAATACATTTTGTATTATAAATTATTGCATTTGAATGAAGATATCATCCAGTTGTTCATACCATCCTTTATTTGTAAGCGAGTAATTAAAAAGGAGCAGTATGAGGAAAAGGCTGTGAGAACAGGGGCAGCCTTATGGCAGAGAAAGCCTTCTTTCCTCTTCTTACCTCTTCAGATGACATCTGTTCCCTGGCCTTTCAAAAACAATCTTTAATTAAAAAAAAGCTTATAGCCCCACATTTAAAAAATTATGCCCTTGAGTATCTCAAGCAAGTCACCAGCCACAGTATCACTGCAGGAGAGAATAATAAGACTATTTACAAATACTGCTTTACACTTTTCAGAAAGGTTCTAAATATCCAATAGGAGATTTGTAAACATTAGACACAAATGAGTTTCTGATATACACATGCAACTAGTGGTAGCAACTAGAGGCCAGAGAACACAGTTGATGAGAAGACAGTTAAACCAGTTCCCATATCTGAATCTGGAAAATATCTAAGTAGTGTTCTTCTTTCAAGATTTTTGTTTTGAAGAGGATTATTATCATGAACTCTATATCAAAATCGTCAATTTTTTTCTCTAAGCTTTAGTTCTCTTTCTGGTGTACTTCCAATTTAAACTTGATTAAATTATCTACCTCAAGAAAAGTATATAAAAGTTTCCTGTGCATCACTCCTCCATCGTGAGAACTAGGACCAACTGGATAGGGTTGGGAGTATTTCCAGAGCAACAGTTTTCACACAGGTAATTGTGCTAAGACTAACAGTTAACATACATTGAGTACATACTCTGTGTCAGATACCTTAATTCAGAATATTATTTAATCTTTATCACAGCAATGGGATAAACGCCTTTATTCTATTTTATAGGTAAGGAAGTGAAGGCACAGAAAGGTCATGTGCTTTGCCAGTGATCTTATTTCTAGAAAGTGGGAAGGTAATCTTTGAACTTGGGCAGTCTGACTCTAGAGCACAACCTTTTAGCTACTTGACCTATTATTAAGGCATCTTTGTAGATCCAAAATTGCTTTCTATTAAAAGAAATTTCTTGGGCCGGGGATTTAGCTCAGTGGTTCTGTCGCCAGCCCTGCAAGCACAAGGACCCGAGTTTGATCCCTGGTACCAAAAAAAAAGAAAGAAAGCAAAAGAAATTTCTTGACTCTCTTTACAAATAAAATGGTCTTTCCTAAATGGAATTAGTCAAGGATGTGTCTATCTCTGAAGTATACTTTCTCTATCCATAAGGTGTTTTCAGGTAGAACAGATTTGCATGGACCTTACGATGGTCTCCTCACCATCCGCTCCACTCCTTCTCTGAGCAGCAGACACCTGCTTTAGATGGGATTGGCCTTACTGCCAAAACTTTTCTATAGATGCAGCCTTAACCAGCCCATGTAATCCCATTTTAATTGACATATTTACTTGTCCAGGGATAGACTTAGAATACACACTGGCCCACAGAAGAAAGTAGAGTTCTGTTTATGGCTGGCTGAAGACAAGGTCCTTTTATTTCTAGGGACCCATATGAATAAAGAGGCAGGAGTCAGCAAACCACTAGCTTGCTGAGAAAACTCAGCCTTGGATAGTCAAGCCAGAGAAAGACAGATCCAAGAAAATTATAAACATAGGTACAGTGCTGATGACATTGTGAACTTCTAGACAAAGGCTAGGCTAAAGCCTACAACACTGGATTTGTTATGTGAGGGAATGGATTTATTTTTAAGCCAATTTGCACTGGATGATTTTTTTTTGATACTTACAAACAAAAGCACACTAACTCATACAAATATATTAACTCAATATCCACACAAAATCATTTCAAATATTACTAGAAAGAAGGCTATAATCCCATACTGTATTTACCTGGAAAGCCCACAAGTTTCTGTTCGTTGTTTTCTCAGTGTGGTATCTTCCCTGGTTTGTGTCTACTTTCATTATCAAAATATTCTGCTTAAACAATAAATTATGTGGTGACCTTATGTCTAATTTACCTTGCAACTCTTTTCTAAAAAAAGAGACATACATAAAAGGCAATCGTTCTAATATAGAAGAAAAATTACTTGCAGCGAGATAGCCTATGACATTTTTTACCACATATACAACATTAAGGCTTGAGGCAGGTACAGCATGGTAACCCCACCCCAGGAAAGGTGAATCACTTCTCCTGTCTGCTGTCTTAGCACAGCAAAGAGAGCCAGATTTTTCTCTTCACCCCTCTACAAGTTCTCACAGGGAAAAGGTTTTCTTAGGAATTTTTTTTTTGCAGAAAACACACACACACACAGGAAAGTATTAAAAAAAAATCCAAAAAACCTTTTGGGCCAGGGATTTAGCTCAGCGGTGCTGTACCTGCCTGGCAAGCACAAGGTCCTGAGTTCAATCCCCAGTATGGGGTGGGGTGGGGGGGCTTCTGAGGCAAATATTTTTGATGAATTGGTGACAAACATGCAGAATTTCAAAAGTCATATATTTTCCTAATGCTATGGACTGACCTATAAGAAAATACATTAGGATGATCCCCTTTTATAAAAATTAAAGTAAAACATGAACTATAAATAGGGTGATCATATAACTTATCATTCAAAGATTAAGGACAAATTCAAGAGGCTGAAGTGTTGTATTTAATAAAACAACCCAAATAGGGTTAATTTTAATGAATACATCAGATATGACCTGCTATCAAATATTTTTGCCAACTCAAAATAATTTTTTCCTAATAAAACATTTAGACCATTTCAAATTAATGCTAAATAAAGACAGTACAATAGAAGCAATATTTTTAGCTCCATATGGAAAGTTGGACTGCTAGAATTTTAAGACTAAAAAAAAAAAAAAAAGTCATTTTTTTTCTTTCTTATGCTTTTTGGATTTTCTTGGTAGTTAACTGAATTCTTGCAAGATTTTTATTATGTGATAAAAGAAAATTACAGCATTATCATTGTTTTGCCTGAATTTCATCAACTAAATGGTTTATATATTTCTTGAGTTTACTGTAATACTAGTAATATATTTAATTTCCATCATTATCTAACTGAATGACAGAATCTTACAAACTTATATTTGATTAACCAAAATTTAATAACAGGACTATAAGAACTTATTACTAAAATTAAATATCCATTAAAATAAGAATGATTGTTTTAAAAGAGCATTATCTATTTATTTATTTATTTATTTTTATTTATTTATTTATTTTTTTGTACCGGGGATTGAACTTGGGACCTTGCTCGTGCAAGGCAGATGCTGGAACCACTGAGCTAAATCCCCGGCCCTAAAGAGCATTATTTATAAATATTACTCTAAGGGCTGGGGATTTAGCTCAGTGGTTTTGCCACCTGTTGTGCAAGCACAAAGACCTGAGTTCGATCCCCAGTACCCCCCCCAAAAAAAACAAACAACAAAAAACAAAAACAAAATAAATATTACTCTTTGTAATAGAGCAATTTATGCAACTAAAAGAATACCTCAGATGCCATTTGTCAACACAGTAAAACCTCACTGATTAAATTTAGAAACTCGGACTTATGTCAAGGAAAAAATGTCTCTGATGAAAGGGCTTTCTCTGTAAATAGAAGACTTTATTTTTATATAAATGTATATATATTTTTCTTTTTCTATTTATTTATTTGTTTGTTTGTTTGTTTGTTTGCAGTGCTGAGTATTGAGCCTGGTCAGTCTCAAACCTGCTATAGGAAAGTGCTCTATTATCGGGCCACTATCAACCCCTGTTTTTAGTATTTTATTTTTTAAATACATTTTTTATTAGCATCTATTAATTTTACAAAATACTAGGCTTTGTATTTTTAGTGAAATGTTTCTATATTTGTTTTGCAATCCTGTTCTCCTTGCCAAAACAAGGTACAGTATATGGGTATGCATGTGTGCACACCCATATACCCATGTGCAAAACAGGAGCTCAAAGTCCAGGTTTCAAGTGTAGTTCTGAGTAAAAAAAAAATTACCGAAGGTGAATGCCAATAGTTCTGATGTTTCTGCATACACTTTTGCCAACTCTTCTCTACTTCTGTTTCAACAAAACAAATATTTTTGATACATCACATACTGATTACTATACATCACATATTCTATTACATCACACACTGAGAATATAAAAGAGAGAGGGAGGGAGAGTAGGGATGAAAAAGGAAGAGAAATAAAACTCACACACCCTACTCTCATGATGTTTATAATCTTATAGAAGACATAACTATGTATTCATTAAATTATATAAAACGTAAGATGTTTTTATAAACCTTTAAAGAAGAATAAAAACCCATGTGGTAATATAAAAAAGAGAAATGGCAGATTCTACCTGTGGTGGGGTTTGGGGACCAAGTGACCCCTGGATTGGTCTTAAAGGCTCAGGAAGATCTTAGCAGAAGATAAGTAAGGTATTCAGGTGGAGAATATAGCATGTACGTAACAAAGACATAAGATAGGAAAGAGCCTGGCTTATCTGGGATAACAACTTGAAGTGTGATAGAACTATACGATGTCTACATAAAGGGGAAGACCTGAAAATGAAAGCCAAAAAGTGAGACAAGAGTCAGGGGCCAGGGATTTAGCTCAGTGGTTCCAACTGCCTGCCTCCCAAGCATAAGGTCCCAAGTTTGATCCCCAGTACAAAAAAAAAAAGTCAGATTATCAGAAACTTGAATGTCATTAAGGAAAAGGCTGTCATGAGTGTGCCTGAAAAAATCTGAGCATATGTGTGAAATATCTAGGTATAGGATATCTCAAGTACAGACTTGCCAATTCTGTTCTCAAATATTTCTACTTTAATGTCACCTATATCTGGAAATCTGCTTTTCCATTTACATTCAACATCACCACATTTCTACTCTTTTCCACACTACAATGTCATGTCTCTAAACAGATTCTTTAGATAATCCTTTGTGTGTGTGTGTGTGTGTGTGTGTGTGTGTGTGTGTGTATTTTCAGGTTGAAAGACTGTAAACTTTCTGGAGAAACTAGTCTCCTGTAATTTTTTAAAATTTAAAAATTTACCTTAGCAATCACAATACAAAATCAAAAAATGTTGTGTAATTATACATCAAACATATGAGACGACTTACAGTACTTTACTATTTTGGTAATTTAACCATTGGTACTATTCTTGCAATTTTAAGTACTTTCTGCTTTAGTCTTTTAGGTCAACTGCCAACTAGGATTTAGATTAAAATGGACATGGCAACTACAGAGCAAGTAGTTTATAGATACATATTCATCACAGGAAAATCACAACCTTGAAAATAAAACAGTACAAAGGCCTTAGTACACGTGTTTAGAGGGTAAAAATTTATCAGGACAACCAGAAAAAGTAGTCTAAAAACTCTGATCCAGGATATATTAACATAGTAATAGCTTAAAGTACCTCAAATAAACAGCCCAGGTTCTGAAAATACTCTTGTACCAAAGACATTCTTACTTACCAAACATCCTTTGTTTTTTTCTTTTTTGTAGCAGGAATCGAACTGAGGCCCTTGCACTTGTCAGGCAGGTGATGTGCCACTGAGCTACTACATCCCAGCCTTCTTTTTTCAATTTTTATTTTTTATGATTACATTCCTCCTGGGGAATCGGCACATGTACATAACACATTTTAGTTCTTTTCTCAACCTCTTCCCTCTCCTCCCTCCCTACTCCCTGCAGCTCTTGATCCTCTTCTTATTTGCAAAAGCTCTATCTTCCCATTTCCTATCTGCCTTTTATGTTGCTCCTTATTTATATTTTGGGTTTCTCATACAAGAAAAATCATGCAATATTTAAGCTTGTGTGTCTAGTTTATTTCACTTAACATCATGGTCTCGGGCAGGGTGTTTAGCTCAGTGGCTCCACCGCCTCACAAGCGGAAGGTCCCAAGTTCGATCCCCAGTACCAAAAAAAATCATTATGGTCTCAGGGTACATTAATTTTCCTACAAACAACCAAACTTCCTTTGAAGCGAACCCTTGCAGTAATAACCATAGTTTCCTAAGGTCAACTGGCAATCTAACATGTATCTCAATCTCTAAAGAGAAACAAGCAGTAGCATTTAAAAGACACACACACGCACACACACACACACACACACACACACACTCCACCAACCTCTTTAATCTCATGTAGTTTTCACTGGCAGCAGGTCGGCATTCAGCTCTTTGAACCACTATTCCTTCCAATGAGAGTTTATCTTGAATGGAAAGAAAAAAATATATCAAATGTATTAAAAAATAACATTCATCAGTTCAAGATTGCAATTTTTTTTGGTACTGGGGATCAAATTTGGGTCCTTGAGCTTGTGCAGCAGGTGGTGAAACCACTGAGCTAAATCCCCGGCCCAAGAATGCAATTTTGTAATTTGCATATTACTATAGTAATATGATAATCAAATATAATTAATGGTAAAAATCAAGGAAACAAAGGAATACTATTAAGTTCATAGCAACATTACTGGTTAGAACAGAAAGGAACCTTCTTCACCTGTTGGGTTTATTTCTTAAGTTGCTATATCCCTTTACCAATTACAGCTTTTACACATTTAGCTCTTTCTAAATAAAGTGGCTTAAAAGGGCATAAAATCATTATGAAAATTTTGACAGATAAGGAAGCTATCATCTTTAGCAGAGAATTTTTTAAAACATAGCTAATTTAAACCACTAAATCAAAGAGATGTGTGTCTAGAATTTCCAGTGACTATAACAGCCAGCCTAGAAAATTCTGCGAAACTGAGTGGATCACTGTCTAGATTATACTGTGTACCCGTTCAGCCTGCCAGTTGTTCTGACTTGTTTCCCAGAAGAATTATAAATTTTAGTGTGTCAAAACTGAACTGCTATGAATATCTGTTCAAACAAGAAAGGTAATTTTCCCTACCATTTATAATTCTTATGGTGACCCTGACTTAAAACCTAGGAGAAACAAGAAAAGAAAATAAAAGCTAGCATCTACTGTGTGCCTACTGGATACCGAGCACAGTCATGTGACAGAACTTATCTATTATGTCATATGTACATGAATGTCTCATACTGAGACCAGGTTTACCACACTGCGGGAACATATTACTGCCATTAGAAACAGATATGGTTTAATCATATATCCTTGACAAATATCTGAGTGTTAAGAAGAGACTCAGGAAATTCCCTGACAAATTGGGAATGCATTTATGATTCATCTCTTTAGAGTGAATTACTTCATTCATTCCACTAACATTAACTAAATGCCTACCATGGAAAGGGCACTATCAAGGCTCTATGGAATCAAAGATGATTATGAGGTGTTGCACATCTGTTATCCCAGAGCTCTGGGAGGGGGAAGCAGAAGGGTCTAAAGTTAGAGCCTAACCTAGGCAATCAACAAGACCCTGCCTCAAAATATAAATAAAAATAAATAAATAAATAGCACTGAGAATATAGCTCACTCAGCGTGGAGGCCCTGGGTTTAATCCCTAGTATTACAAAAAAAAAAAAAAGTCCTTTTCTGGAAGAGACACATTTACTGGAAGAGACAAATACACTGAACAAAATGTGGAGTACAACTAGAACCAAACCTCTACAATCTATATTAGAAAAATCTTTCTTCTTAGGGACCTTTCCTGATTTTGTCTCAAAAATCCAATGGATTCCATATTCTAGCTCCTAAACACCAATTACAAATATACTGTGTGTATTAACTATTTCCAGGGTCTTTCAATGCACACAGACAACAAACCTCAAGGAGAGGCTATCAGATGACTCAAAAGAGCAATGATGAGAAGCATGCCTACCTTACACCAAAAATACTCAAGGGAGGAAATAATAAAAAAACTATAATTGTTTTATATTAAATTTAAAAATCTAAAAATAATTTCCTCTCATGAGTGAGTTTAATAAGATTAAAATATGAATGTTTTGAAAGCAAAAATAAATCTTATAGGGCCGGAGATTTAGCTCAGTGGTTCTGGTGCCTGCCTTGCAAGCACAAGGACCCGAGTTTGATCCCTGGTAGCAAAATCAATCAATCAATCAATCAATCTTATATTCAAGTTTGCCCCTCTGTTGAAGCTGAAAGTTCTATCAGGAAAATTTATTCACTCATCATAGTAACAGCAAGACTTGGGAAATTCTGATATATAAAGTGCCTCAAATGCATGAAGAAAAGTGCAATACTGGAACATTAATGCTTTTAAAAAATAAACCCAGAATACCATCCCTAATATAATCATAAATTCAAGTGTTTATTAATGTGTAATACTAAAAGAGCTACCTTTTAAATATCACTTGTGAATGTTTCCCATTTATTTAACAGTACCTACTCCAGGTGACAGACTGAATTTAATTTTTAGTTAGAGGCTTCTAAGCTGGGCATGATGGCCCACACCTATAATGCCAGCACTCTGGGAGGCTAAGGCAGGAGAATAACAAGTTTGAGCTCAGCCTGGGCAACTTCCGCAGACTTAGCAAGACCCTGACTCAAAAAATAATAAAAGAGCTGGGGATGTAGCTCAGTGTGAAGGCTCTGGGTTCAATCCCAGTATGGCACAAAAAAGGAAGAAAAGAAAAGAAGGCAGGCAACGGAACCACTGAGCTAAATCCCCAGCCCAAAAGTAAGAAATTTTTGAAGAAGACTTCTAAAAAAGGTGTACTAGTAATAGGAAAATAGTTTTGATTTCACAGACCCCTTGAAAGGGTTTCAGAAATCCTCCTACCTCACGGTTCCCAGGTACATTTTGAGAGCTGCAGGTCTAGAAAAATGACAAAACAGGTATGCAAATCATTTTAATACAACAGAGGCATTTTTGATACACCTCCACTTCAGTCACTTCCAGATGAATAAAGGCTTTCAATTCCTCACCATTAAATATAGTGACAGATGCCCATAGCTCTCTATACAGAAGTGGGTAGCAGGTTAATCTCTAGCACTCCCACATACTTCTGTTCAAATTATTTGAGAATTTGTTGATGCTAGTTTTAGTAATAATGCCATTTGATTATGCATTATGTAAACTCACTAAATTATGAGTATGCAGGAGAGGGAGATGTTTCTATGGAAAAAACTGGGCTGAATAGTTTGGTAGGCCTTAATATAAAGGCTTCTCATCTCTGTCAAGTTAGGTATGGGTGGAGACAACTGGAGATTGGAAGACAAGCATAAAATTCTAGAAGGATGAGCATTTTTATTGTATCACAGTGTCTAAGTTCTCCTTTTATGAAGAAACCAAACGTGAAAATCTAAACTAAATTACGGGTTTAATTTCCATAAGAAAGATAAAGTAGTCAATTAGTACCTTATACTCAAAGACCTTACTTTACATGAACATCAGGAGTTAAATTGTAAGCAAAAATGTTTAAGGCATTAGGAATGCATATTGATATCATTTAAAGAATTATTTTCCTACATTTTAATTTGACCAACTACTGGTCTTTCTTTATGGTGTATGGGATTCCACTGTACAAAACAGAATTTGTTAAAGTTGTGTCATAAAACTAAGATGTGCATAGAATACTAGGATTAAACATGTGCACAAAGAGATTATGTTCAGTTGGGGATCAGGAAGAGCTTTGAAATGAGAAAGAGAAAGCAATGTTTGTGTTACAGATGGAAAAATGTGCAGGATTTAGACAAGTGGTGAGGGTGGTGTTGCAGTCAAGGTTTACAAGGGAATAGATTTAATACAGGACACATAATTTACAGAATTATTTTATAACAGTCACCCAAAAAAGTCAAATGCAGACAAGTGCAAGAGATCTGTCCACACTAGAGGAACAAAGAATCCAGCTGAGGGCTTGGATCTTAAGCTAATGTCCCACAAGTCCAGTTGGAGGCCTAGAGCCCACAGCAATGTCTCCTGCAAAGTTTGTATGGAGGATCTGCACCAGGAAGGCCCAAAGGCCAGTGGTGGAAGCTACAAAGCCTGCACTGATGGGGTGAAGGATTTGTGCGACCAGACTAAGGGAACTACACTGAAGCCAGGAAACAATGCTCAAGGAGAAGATCAGAGCTCCCCTAACTAGAACAGTAGCCATTCTCAGTGACAGTGAGGACCTGAGCTCCTCTGACAACAGCCAAGTTCTTATCAGGAAAACCAGCCACAGCAAGCTTCTCCAACAAAATCAACAGCAAACAACGTTCCCATTGAGTTCTCTTTTTATGTTACTGGCAACAATCCTCAGGTGGGTCTTTCACCCCCAGACCACCCTGATTCAGTTCAGCTGGGTGTTCCAAGTTGACCATTAGTTAATACACCACAGGTGGTGAGAAGGAAGGGCACTGAAGGTATGTGAATGACCTTAGCAGAGGCTTTTGGTATGTGCCAGGTGATCCCTTCTACTTGAAATTTTCAACTAAGGGACTCACACCACAAATCACTCAAAGGACAGGGCAATGATAGCAAGAGTAGCAATAAAGCTTCTAAATCGTACTGAAGGCTTTAGAGTGGTTCAGCTCTTACTTTTCTTTCTCTAGGCTTGTTATTTGTTCAATGCTTCTTTGTATTATGGGGAAAATTCTAGGCTCTTGTCTAAATCCCCCCACACCCCACCCCTTTTTGGCTAGGTTGGTTTTCCTAATTGGTTTCTGTGACATACTTGCAGCCAAAAGAATCTTAGTATGTATGAAGATGATGATGGTATCTTACTTATGCACATGCTGCCACCTAGTTTCACAAAAAAAAAGTGAGAGAAAATTTTAAATGGTGGGTACATGAAGCACATCCTATAAAAAGTAGGATTCTGTCACTAAATTACAGCGCTCCTTTGGAGAAATTATATCTCTGAGCCTCAGCATCTCTATAATGAATTTCTGGCATCTCTGAGATCTCTTCCACTAAATAAAAACATTAGCCTTCTGCTCCAATTGGGAGTGTCTTATTTCATTAGTGTTTATTTTGTTATACTCTCAAAAGGACCTAGATGCAATTAAGTTTTCTCTGGGTATAAATTAGAAAGTGTTTCTTGGAATAACAACAAAAGAAACTGTTTAAAATTTGAAATTATTGCAATTTCTGCTTTAAACTGCAACGTCCTACTCTATATCTAAACATTAAGATAAATTCTATGCTCAAAAACTGAAAAGAAATGACCAGGTGTTGCTTCTTTCAAGGTAAAGGCATTCCTAGTTTGAACAAGTTAAAGTAATGAGTAAGCAGAAAGGGCACTTATTAGCACTGGCATCTAAGTAATGAGATCATGTGTATCAGGAAGTCCTTAGACATCAGGAAGTTTTAGTCATTCACGTCCACAGGGCCACTCAACCCATTTGAGTGTGGAGGCCTTTCAGAACACTTCTAACTCCAGTTAAAACAGACCAGTGGGCTAGTAACCAAGACTTTGGACTGTTCCTCAAGAATGTGAAGGAACTCTCTTCTTATTTACATTATTCCTGTGACTCTGAAAAGGACAGAAGAAATATTTCCAGAGAGGAAGTACATTTAGAAGGTAAATCATTTTTAACATTCTTATAGTCTCCTTTCTTCTGATTTGAAATATTTTCCTAATAGTTTTCTTGACTGTGAATCTCAGGGTGATGCCACCTGGCATCTTAACAAACAAGTTAGGCAAACTTATAATTCTTAAATTATTAAAAAGATGGAAAGGTGGGCTGAGGATTTAGCTCAGTGGTTCCGCTGCCTGCCTCGTAGCCACAAGGTCCCAAGTTTGATCCCCGGTACAAAAAAAAAAAAAAGATGGAAAGGTGATCTTTATTCAAATTTATGAACTGCTGTTATGATCTCTATCTGGCCTTCAAGAATTTTAGGAATAAAAGACTTTTATCAATTTCAATAAATCTGATTACCTCAAAGGTAATGAATAGAAGTCACATAAATATTCTCTAAAATTAATCACATTTTGTTTGTTTTCCATTAGTGGTGAATGAACCTAGGGAGAGCTGAGCTACATCCCGAGCTCTTTTTATTTATTTTGAGAAAGGGTCTTGGTAAATTTCCTGGCTGCCAGGCTGGCCTCAAACTTTCAATTCTGCCTCAACCTCCTAAACACAGTAGTTGGGATTACAGGCATGTGACTCTGTCCTGCTAAACCACCTATTTATATATATTTTTCTTAATATTCAAATTACAAAATGTGTCTAATGTTTTGGGAATTCCCAATTTAAAATAAAAATTGAAACTGTAGTTTAGGATCTAAGAAAGATTCAACTTCCTCACCTACAATATTCCTCTTTAAGTTTTTCCTATGGACCGAAGAAAGGGATTATAGCTATATCCCTGAACAAAAAATGCTATAATGCTGCCCAGAGAGTATCTGTGGATGACAAGACTGGGTGTCAAGGAGCAGAAAGGAAAGCAGTTTGCAAAGGTACAAAATGAATGCTTCAAATGTCTGAAGGAGTTTGGATTGCTCTATCAGTTTACAGAAACTGACTTCTCATCCAAAAAAAAAAAAAATTAGGGCTGAGGATTTAGCTCAGTGGCACCATGCCCACCTCGCAAGTGCAAGGTCTTGAGTTCGATTCCTGGTACGGGGGATGAGGTGGGTGGGGGTGGGTAGTAGATCTAGTGAGCATTTTAAAAAGTGTATGTTTCAATATTTACAAAGCAAAGTTCACATGTTATCATACCTACACTTCAGGTTATCATCTTCCTTTTGTTTATTATGCCACATACATAATTAAATCAATATTAAAATATCTTAAATACAGATATAAACATGATGCTGTATAGAGACATAATTCCCATTCTCAAAGTTGCTTTCAAGAATAAGAGCCTGATCAAACCCCCAAATAAATTCAGTTATAAAAACAAATACTGCATATAGATACAGCAATGCTAAATTGTATATAATAAAAGAAAACGGGTAGAGAAATCATAGTATTATAACACAGGTTGATTTTTCCAGTATCCAAAGTGCTTACGACCAGAATGTTTCCAATTTCTGATTTTTCTTGGATTCTGGAATATTTTCATAGGCTTTACTGGTTGACACCCCTAACCCAGAAATTCAAAATCCAAAACTTCTTTAACCATTTTGGAGGGCTGGGGATATAGTTTGGGGCAGAGCACTTGCTTAGTACCTGTGAGGTCCTGGGTTTAATTTCCAGCACTGGAGGAAAACAAAAGAAAACAAAACAAAACATTTTGGGTTTTCAGATTAGGGATACACAGCCTATAGTTTGATGCTATCTAGCTTTAGCAGTTCGACATTTAAAATGAAAAAAAAAAATTAAAAAGAAAAATAGCAAAAATGAGTCCATAGAAAAATCCTTCTGGAAAGATTAAGTGTCCCAGAGAACAGACTTACACTATAGAGTTATGTTTTGGCCAAACAGTATCAAACACTTATGGTAGATATGAGGGACACAAGGAAGTACTCTGTGCTTACAGTCAGTCCTCTGTGCTTAGGAAGACTACAATTGAAGGACACAATATCCATTTAATACTCACAGAAGATTCAATGCCAACATTTTAAAATCAATTGAATATAATTCAAGTTCCATAAAATTTCACCTTTAATAACTCTTGTTCTCTTTACTATGTTGTTTTGTTTTTGGTACCAGGGAGCGAACTCGGGACCTTGCACTTGCAAGGCAAGCGCTGGAACCACTGAGCTAAATCCCCAGCCCTCTCTTTATTATGTTTAATCAGTAACAGCAGTAATACCATATACTAGTTTAGCTCTTTATGATTTTCAAAATATTTTAATGTTAAAAGATCTTTCTGCCTTACAAAGGTATAAGTTATGAACCCACCACTAAGAACTTCTTCCAGATAAGACTCTTCCTGAGCTCATCAATTTCCTTAATTTGGTGGTTTGTCAAAGCTAGCCGATCATTAGAATCACATTGGGGAGGGCCGGGGATTTACTCAGTGGTGCCACTGCTTGCCTCGCAAGTGCAAGGTCCAGAATTTGATTCCTGGTACCAAAAAAAAAAAAAAAGCAGCAGCTGGGGGAATATTAAAAAAAAAAAAATACTGGGCCAGGGATGTAGCTTAGTGGCACCACACCTGCCTGGCAAGCGCAAGGTCCTGAGTTCAATTTCTGGTACCAAAAAAACCCCCAAAACACCGTGCCTACTCCCAAAGAACCTGCCTCAACTAATTGTGTGGGGAAGAGCCAGCAGCCACATTTTTATATCTATCTCTCTCTCCCCTGTTATCTCCCTTCTTGCTCTTCCCTCCAACCTTCTCTCCCTGTTAATTTTATTTTCTTGAGATATGAAGAAAATAGTTCTCAGAGCTGCTCAAAGATGCATTGTAGTATTTGTCATTATTTAATGTACCTTATAAAACATAAAATACTGGCAATAAACTTAGACATGATTTTAAGCCACACTTCAATTACAGAAATTTTAAAAATGTGAAAAAATATTAAAGAGACTTCTCCATCCCTACTCTGCAATCACTTTACTCTTTAAGAAACCACATGTGTTCAGAATGAGCCACCATCCCATCCTCTTCTTCACCATCTATCTCATCAATGAGATGCAAAGGATGTAAGTGAAGAGGATAACAGGAGGGAACAGTGGGAAGGGGCAACATTTGAGAGCAGACTCTCTTTGGTCATTGATTTCACAACAATATTTTTACAACAGTCTTCTAAGTCATGCATGTCATTCATTTAAAGATTGGAGGTAATGATTATTAACCTAAAATAATGCTTTCCCCGAGACAGTAAAATTCTATTTTGCCAAATAGCACTATAAAAATACGTTCTACACAATATTATAACTTCAGCATTGATTTGATGGCTCACAGAAGTGTTTTGCTCATTTAGTCCGTAAGATTCTTTTTTTTTTTTTTGGTACCAGAGATCAAACTCAGGACCTTGCACTTTCGAGGCAGGCGCGATGCTACTAAGCTAAGAAGTTACTATAAGACTCTAAACTAAATGTTAATACAGAAGCCATACTTCAAAACAAGCCTTTGTTTAAAAAAAAAAAAAAAAAACAAGGGCCAGGGATTTAGCTCAGTGGTTTCGCTGCCTGCTGCGCAAACACAAGGACCCGAGTTCGATCCCCGGTACCAAAAAAATAAAAAATTAAAAAAACCTTCAAGTATGACTTCTGCTTACAAAATTACAAAAACATGGGTTTCTGTGAAACATTCATCTTCCAAAAGTACTACATGAATTAATACGACTTACAAATTGTCAGAATTACCTCTGTAGTGAAAGGCAAAGAAACATGGAATGGAATTTTCCTTGAACTTCTCAGCTAATCTGTCAATTTTATTTGTGCTCTCTTTTCACACATAGTGCTTTATTTTTCACACTCCTCAAATGAGACTAAAAAATTTCTCAGTGTAGCCAAGTTTCCTAGGCTTCTCTGAAGACTTGGTTCAACACTGCAAAACATTTACAAGTATATTTATCATTCCATTGGACTGGAATGACACATTCACATGCTCTTCTGGCCAGAGGTCATAACCAATGAGTCTGAGGAAGGTTCAACCACTGTACATAGTTTGTGAGATGCTATGGTCCATTACATAAGGTAGCTAACATTGTACTTGTGTCAGTATGATTCCAGTCCCAGAAAACATTTAATGCAGATGAATTTTATATTTCAAAATGAAACTAGTTTTGACATTCAAGTAAAACTACAATAGAGAAAAATCCTTGATTCTTAAAATATCAATACATAAGAGGGCAGTTTGTTTTACTTTTTAACACACAAAAGGATAACATAAAATATTCATAGAGATATCAAGATGAATGTTTCTCATATCCAGTGCTATTAGCAAGAGGCTATGAAGAAGAAAGCCATGTGTCAGCTTGTAAAAAGCATAGGAAGGTCAAAGCACAGATCCATAAAGTAGAAATTGACAGCTGTTGCTCTAGTTATAGTTGTTTTTACTAAGACAATGGGAACTAATCCCTTCAAAAAACATGCAGAATAAGCATACAGGTGAAAACAACCAAAAAGATTTGGTAGGGATGGGGATATAGGTTAGAGTTAGTGCTTGCCTAGCATGCATGAGGTTCTGGGTTCGATCTCTAACACTACAAAAATATATGTGTGTGTCCATCTCCTCTGAAAAGCAATTTGAATTTCACAGAGGAATGATCTGTTGAAAGTCTAGGGGAATTATCCAACCTTGTATCTTCCAACCTGATAGGAGACCTTCCTGGTAAGGTTCTACTTACTTTCATGGCATGGAAATATCTCTGGCATATAAAGGGTGCAAGCATGTATTACTATGATGTCCTATGTCAGTCAATCATGGTGATGACAAGGACCTCATTTCCCATTAGGAGCTGACTGAAAAGATGGGAATTCTTTCCATTATCGTGGAATAAATTCTACACAATACTGATAGTAGATTAGCATTACCTCATAGTGGAAGCTTTTGCCAGAATTTGGTTAGGCATTGGGTCCAATTAACTCAGACAAGGACCTGTTTAAATGCACAAAGTTGGCTAATGGGGCTCTTTTGTGTACATGATTACAGATGTCTAAGATACAGGTGATCTAACTCTTGAATTAATGTCATGAAAGAAAACAGGGCCTTTCTAATTTTTGTATCTTTCTGCCCACAAAGACAGATGAAATCCTCAAATCCAGTAGTCAAGTATATATAGGTAAACTAATTTTTTTTAAGTCCTTCTGCTGAAACCACTGAATTAATTCTAGTTTATATTTGCAGTGAGGCAGAGAAATAGTCACATAAACCAAAAATGTTTCCCTTAGTATGTATAGAAGCAGCATTTTAGTCTTAGGGTCACATGGACCTAACTGACACTACCTTGCCTAAGCACTCCATATCTCAAATACATATGAATCTAGAACAGACTAATATGACAAGCTTGCAGAAGCAAAGAGCACTCATCAGTGGTTCTGAAAATCTGGCAGCAGAATCTAGAACTGAGTTAGCAAGTGTGAGGAATCTCTGAAGTGAAGACTTCTGAAGAGGAAGGCAGTCTCACTAGCAACAGTCCTGCCTCACCTCCTATTTCCTCACCATATCCCTGGAAGCCCATCTGCTAGCAGTCACAGAATCAAGGGTTCTCCACAGAGACATCTACAGACTGGCCAAACAGGGTGTAAGGAAGCAGACCCAGCATTACACAGTATCTAACTATACCACTTTAAACATACAAGAAAATTCTAGCACAGTCTCCATCACTACCCTATAGTCAGGCTATACTGATTCTGGTATGCCATAAAATTCATAAAGAGAGGACTATATCTATAAATGCAATTGTTATGATTTTGCTATTACATGGTGCTGCTCAGTAACCATTTGTAGTGGTAACATAAGAATTCCATGAGTATATTTCTACCCCCTCAAAATGTGATAGCCATAGAAAAGATCTTGATTCTTAAACAAACAAAATCAGCACATGACATTGGTGTTAACAAGAGCAAACTCTTCTTAAATGCTGCATGTCTGAAAGAACTGTTGGTCCAAGTGGTGGCTCTGCCATTAAAAAGCTATACAATACTAGATAAAACACTAAAAATTCTCTGGAATGCAATTTTATCTTTGGTCAAATGAGGAGGTTTAATTTTATTGTTTCTAAGCAAAAACTCAGCTCTGAAAATATTTTGCCTTAGTTTTTAAGTCCAATTTCAATGAGCTTTTTGATATCTCAATGACAAATGTTAAATTCCGTGACTGCTATAATTAAGAATATAATTTTTTAGGGCCGGGGATTTAGCTCACTGGTTCTGGCGCCTGCCTCACAAGTGCAAGATCCCGAGTTCGATCCTCGGTACCAAAAAAAAAAATAATTTTTTATATCTAAAGAAAATCTAAAACTGTTTATAGAAAATAAAAGGTAGGCATTTTTAGAAGAATTTGTTTTAATACTTATCAACATACAGTTAAATAATTTAGAAATAACTTTAATGCAATAGAAATATAAACCAATCTAATATAAAATCTAAAGTCTCCAGTAAAATTTAAAAAAATCTAAAGTCTAATTCTAAGAACAATGTGGTTCTTCAGAATAACTTAGTAATGGGTCAAATAACAGTGTACTAGGAACAATGTTCACATTTCTTGTGTACCACTGGACATTTAAATTCTAGAAATGAAAGCTCAGAACCCTAAGAAAGCTTCTGAAGGCAAATTAAAGGGGAAGGAGGGGAATAAGGGGCTGGGGAGACATCACACACTGCTCTTTCACTCTCTGTGACACTGACAGACAACAAACAAAATCTAACTTGGCATGACGATACTCATAGCAGGCATTTTGAATCTTAATCTTTCTCCTACCTTCGCAACACATGTATGCACACACGTCAATATAGTATTTTCTATAGTAGTACAAGTCTTTGTGTAGCAGTGAAGCAAGTTTAGGGCCAAAAACCTCATGAATTTTTCAACCGAAAAAAAAAGAGTAAATGATTACTACAAAACCTATTTGATTTTTTTACCTTTAAGGTAAAAAGTAAAATAACCTTTTGTGAAAAGATGTCAAGAAAATATCCTTTCATTTAATGAAAGAAATTAATGAAGAGCCCTGCATCAGAATCACAAGCAAATCCAACTAAATTTGAGTGCAATGTCATAAACAACAAGTTTAAATACTCTTATTTGAGCCTCAAAAATGAAAATACCACAGTAAAATATGCGACTTTTTAAGGAGAGAAAATTCTATATGCCTACTTCCTATCACCCTAGGTTTATCATTTACTTTTTTAAATGATTCTAATGCAATAACACTATTTTCAAAAGATATTATTTAATATTAAGCCTGCCTAAGAAATAATTTAAGACATTTAGAAATGTATAGAAATTCACATTTGGCTGCAGAATAAACGTGTGTGATTGCTTGACTGGTAAGAAGAAATTCAGTTTACTCCAAGTTAACTCTTTACTATTTCAAAGAATATACATAAAGCCCCTCTGAAAACAAATCCCTTCCCTGATACAGTTAAATGCAAATTCTCTTTTCTGTCTTACTCCAGAAAGCTCCTGCACACATAGCTGATACGCCACCTACTGCAAAGGCGAGCTGACAGCGCAGGCGAGGCTGCTAGCATTTCCATTCCATCACCAGACTGAGACTGAATAAAGGCGTGTTTGTGCAGTAGTGTTTCTTTTTTTAAAAAAATCTCAAAGCCAAGAAGAACAAACTGAAATAACATCTTCAAAAATGGAGCGTAAAATAATCAGAAGAGAAAAAGAAAAGGAGTATGAAGGGAAACACAACAGCCTGGAAGACACTGAGCAAGGAAAGAACTGCAAATCCACACTGATGACCCTCAACGTTGGTGGATATTTATACATTACTCAAAAACAAACACTGACCAAGTACCCAGATACTTTCCTTGAAGGTATCGTAAATGGGAAAATCCTCTGCCCATTTGATGCTGATGGCCATTACTTCATAGACAGGGATGGCCTCCTCTTCAGGCATGTCCTAAACTTCCTACGAAATGGAGAACTTCTACTGCCTGAAGGGTTTCGAGAAAATCAACTTCTTGCACAAGAAGCTGAATTCTTTCAGCTCAAGGGACTGGCGGAGGAAGTGAAATCCAGGTGGGAAAAAGAACAGCTAACACCTAGAGAGACTACTTTCTTGGAAATAACAGATAACCACGATCGTTCACAAGGACTGAGAATCTTCTGTAATGCTCCTGATTTCATTTCAAAAATAAAATCTCGAATTGTTCTGGTATCCAAAAGCAGGCTGGATGGATTTCCAGAGGAGTTTTCAATATCATCAAATATCATTCAATTTAAATACTTCATAAAGTCTGAAAATGGCACTCGACTTGTACTAAAGGAAGACAACACCTTTGTCTGTACCTTGGAAACTCTTAAGTTTGAGGCTATAATGATGGCTTTAAAGTGTGGTTTTAGACTGCTGACCAGCCTGGATTGTTCTAAAGGGTCAATTGTTCACAGCGATGCACTTCATTTTATCAAGTAATTACCTGTCTCACGGACAAAGGCAACAAGCATGCAGCCAGCAAGCTTCGGAAAACCACAGCATCAAAGGCATCCCAAATAGCGTGCAAGGCTAGCTCTGTACTATAGAGCCCTGCTGCTAATCAAGTACTGTGAGCTAACGGTATGTAAATTCTATCACTAAAGATGCCCTTTTCTGGGGTGCTCCTGCTGATCAGACTCTTTCTCCTAAGTTGAAAACAGTAATCATCTATATACTGTAAATAAAGATTGAATGCTTTTGCTATTTGTTTATTTTTCCTTAAGCTGTCTTTCAATCACCATGTCTGGGGTACTTGTACAAAAAGCAAGCATGTATATTATCTATAGTTCACTTAAATATATGGTAATAAAATATTTTAAGGGGCTCTAAGGTTTAACATCCTATTTATGGCAAAAATCTACAAAGAAACTGAACTGATAAAATTAACCACTGAGAGCAAAACAGATGTGCAGCTCTACCTAAAACAGAGCTGTAGTGAAACAAAATGAGATTGTAAAAAGGTATTAAAGCTATTCATTTGATTTTTAATAGCAGGCACCAAAAGCTTATTCATAGTTCTTGTATTTCATACTACAATTACAGCTGAATTGATATTTTGCTGAAGATTCCTAGAAAACTGTTGATAACAATAAAAAATAAATAACCTTGTCAGCTTCTTTGGTTGTATTAATATTATAATAAAAAGTTGCATGTGTCACTTTAAAAACAAATAGTTCCACTTGATGATTTTGCATAATAAATGTATTACACTCTGAATGTAACCCATGGCAGGCTACAACAGCCCTGACTAGTCTTGGAAGTGACAAAAATCAGCAAATTCTTTTCTTTGCACAACTGAGCTCCAATACAGCATGGATGACTTAGTTTCAACAGGGTATATGGTATTAGAATAAAGGAGTCCATTTTCACAATCATCCTATATATTTATTCCTTTTTCCTGCTCAAGAATGTTAAATGAATACCACTGAACATTCTCATGAAAGGACTTCATTGCTTCTTTTCAATACTTATCTAAATGCTTAATCTTAGACTCACTGACTTGTGTTGATTTCTTCATGGTAATTTCTTAAAAATCATTTTACATTTGGCTGTTTCTATGAAATAAATCTACAATACTAACTGAACTTTAAATATAAGTCCATTCCCAACCCCAAGCCTGCCCCAAGAAAGAAAAGCTAAATCATTTCTCTTTACTTGTTCTTTGATTAGAACTAGTTATATCTTAAATTTCCTCCTTTGAAAATTAAATCATTAAAACTGATAACTAAATCTAATGTTAACAACCTTCAACAAAAGATTTTTTTTTAACTCTTGGCTGAGATAACATAAATTAGGTCTATACCAAAATTTTGATTACTCATAAAAACTTAGAATGAGTAAAACTAGTATTATTTCTGGAATTATAACTGACTTCCACTTACAACACCTAAGATAATATCAAAGGTGGCTGTACATACTAAAAGGAACCTTTTAAAATCTATTATAGAGCAAAGTCCTTTCAGAAATTCTCATTAAACAACAACAAACTCCACATTAACTATGCAATTTTTTGTTATGTATGCTAAGAAAAAATGTTTCTACTAAAATATCAAATTATCTTAAGTACTTTAAATGGTTTAATCAGGATTCAAAGGAACCACAGAGAAAAACACAACTGTCACTACAATTGAACTGTTTATATACCTCTCCAGTTTATAAAATGACTTTTCCTTGGCATTTGGACTTCAATAATGAAAAAAATGGTTGTGATTTAATGTCAAAGCCAGAATTTCTCTAACAAGATTTCATTGTAGATAATAAAAATAGCCCTGACACATCTTTTTTACAGGAGATGTAGCTGAGCAAATCTCCTTAGAAAAATTACAAGTAAGGTTTTCGCATCAACTCACAAAAATAGAACTTAATTTTTTAACAGTTAATATTGTTAGAAACTACTAAAAATCATTTTTATGCAGCATCTCTATACAAATCATATCTTGATGCATTTAATTCCTTCTCAAGCTTCTGATAAATCACAGAATTGTAAAATAAATAACGAAGGATATTTATCTAGGTTGGTTACCCTTATAACTTTTTATAAATGTATATATTTAAATTCAAAATTACTTACTTTTGGATTTGCATTTTTTTTTTTTTTGGTAACAGGTACAGAAATCAGGTCCTTGCACTTGCGAGGGAGGCGGCAGAACCACTGAGCTAAATCCCCAGCCCTGGATTCGCATATTCAAGTGCCTAAATATTGTGCTGTAAGTGCACAGAAAGTATCTAGGTTTTTTGTTGCTGGTGGTTTTTGTTTGTTTGTTTTTTGAGACAGGTTCTTGCTATACAGTCTGTGCTGGCCTTGAACTTACTAAATAAATAGCCCAGGCTTCCACTGCCTCAAACTCCTGGTGATCCTACTGTCTCAGCCTCCCTGAAGAGGGGATGACAAATGTGTATACCATGCTGGGGTCAGAAAATATCTAGTTCTTAACTTTAATGTCTTCAAAAATTTTTTTTCAGAAATACTTTCTATTCAACAAATTCAAGAAATCATATAACATGTCAATTATAAGTAGGAGTGAAGCTTTCGTAACATTTTTGTTTCCAGTCCCTTAAGAATTTCTCTCTCAGATCGTTTCTGGCCACTTACATCCCAAAAACCTAGTTCCTGGCACAAACCAGGTATTCACGAAGAGGTGTGAATACAGAATATCAAAATACAGGCTTCTCTCACTTGATATCATCTTCCAACGCAAGTATTCCTAAAATGTTAAGTAAAACTGAATTCTGGAAAAGCAAGTAATATTTTTAATGTCATGTCATGTCATGTCATTTAAAGAACATGAGGTGAATCATCCATCTCACTAGACTAACAAATATCCCAAATTTGTCTATTTGTGAATCTAGATTTTTACATATCAAGTTTGCTGAAAAGCAGGTTAACTTTTTAAGACTTGTACAATCCACAGAACTAATATATTATGAGGAAAAAATATAGTACAATGAAATTTACATGGGTTCTGGAATCTAACTTTCACTAATTTGCTTATAGGGCCATAAGCAAGATCCTTAGCTTAAAAATTTGAACATCCTTATAATAAAACTTAAAAATTTGAACATCCTTATAATAAAATAATAAAATATAATAATTATTTGATAGGGCTTTTTATAAGGCTTAAAGGCTGAGTTGCATGTAAAATCCCTCACCCCCTCATAGACTTTCAATCAAAGCACTGATTTTTGTATGCAATTCAAAGGTATCTTCACAACCATTTACACTGACTAAGCTTAGACATGAACAAAACAGAAAACTTTTAACATATCCTCAACTTCTGTAATGAAATATTCTGAAACACAAAAAAATACGCTTTAAATTGCTACAAGTAAACACAGACTTCATTTTATTAGTTTAAAAATACATATGATGGGCCTGGGGCTGTACGTCAGTGCTAGAGAACTTGCCTACCATGCATAAGGCCATGAGTTCAAGACTCAATACTGCCAAAAACAAACAAACAAAAAGCAGAAAGACACATGATGAATTTTTGGACTTATTTTCTAGTCTCATATAAAAACCCTAAAAAGCAAAATAAACATAGCAACTGTTTTATCAGCAATTTAAAATCAATGGGAAGGGGCTGGGGATTTAGCTCAGTGGTTCTGGTGCCTGACTCACAAGCGCAAGGTCCTGAGTTCGGTCCCCAGTACCAAAAAAACAAAACCAGAAAATAAAATCAATGGGAATAACACATGTGATGATACAATCTTAGAGATATGCCTATCTAATAAATTACGATGAATACTTCAAAATGCAATGATGTTAGTCAAAGATAAAAATATAGCATGTGAATCATAATTATCCTTGCTAGTAAAGCAGCGCTGTAATACTGACTATCCAAAATAACATGCAAGTTAAAAATTCTTTGTATCTAGCTTTGGTATATGTGACCTGTGGCAGATTTATCTTCCTAATCATTATTTTGCTTAATATTAGCTTAAACAAAATAATGATTAAGCTAACATTAAAACTGATTTGCTTCTATCAATAAACACCAAGAGAGTAATATTAAAGGAACACATGCTGGAGAGAACTGAGATCAAATCTAAAATGTGCCTAATACAAAGAGAGGACTGTATTCTTTTTTCTTGACAAAAATACACAACAGTTTAAGAATTTATATTAAACAAAAATCACTGATATATATGTCAGAAGCTGTTATAAATTACCTATATTTACTAAAAATTTCTAATGGTAAGAAAGGAAAACTTCAGCATTTTGTATGTAAAGTACTAAAACTATTGTTTTATTTTTATTTATTTATTTATTTATTTTGGTACTGGGGATCGAACTCAGGTCCTTGAGCTTGCACAGCAGGTGGTGGCACCACTGAGCTAAATCCCCGGCCCACTATTGTTTTATTTCAACATTAGTTATTTTGCTGAATTGGTAACAAAAGAATGAGATAATTATACCTCCTTACTATGTCTTAAAATCTTGCTCCCTACCCTAAAATATAACATAGTTAACCTAACAGCATGATAGATTTTTCCAAACCTAAGATTCCAGAGGATTCAGTAACATTTAAAAGCAAGTTTTATTATCTAAAAATATCAAGATAATTTTTAAAAATTCCTTTTTGAAAACAAGCTCACTTTTGAAAAGTAATTCTGATTACTGTACTTTAGGATGTATAGCATAAACTTTTTATACTATGAAGGTGTAGGATTGAGCAAGTCTATTCATTTACTCTAGCACCTCACTGATTTTGCTTGCTATAACAGATGTTTATTAACTAATAAAATGTTGAATGATTCTGCTTTTCACTCAATTAGTTGCTTGAATCTGATAATCTTCTATCACTTAATGTGGTTTTACAAAGAATTAAGCCATTTTGTGTTTTCTTTAGGTATTATACCATTTGATTAATTATTTGTATTTTTTTTTAAAAAAACTAAAGTGTGAAGAGACTATGATCCTATGTTCTAATGAAACTATTTTGATTTTTAAATATTTTTTTCTATGTATATATTGATATTTTAAAAGAAATTGCTATAGAAAGAAAAAAGGGAAAAAAAAGTGAAAAAAGGGAAGATTTTACACAGCCATGAATGAATAAAAATTATTAATAAAGTTTAGATGAAACACCAAAGAATCTACAAGTTATAGGTAATTTTTAGAGTGTACCTTCTTTCTTTTTAAAAATTATTTATTTTTAAATCAACAAACAGTATGTATTTATGATACAAAACATAATGGTTTGAAATACGTACTTTATGTATCTTGGATTGGCTAATTAACTTATGTCTTTACTCACAAATACATATATATTTTTTCTGGTACTGGGGATTGAACTCAGGACCTTGCATTTTCGAGGCAGGTACGGCGCCACTGAGCTAATCCCCAGCCCCTCACAAATAATTTTTGGCATGAGAATAGATACTGTATTTCCAGTTGCTAAACACAGCTCCCCTCCCCCCAAAAATATACCATGGTCCAACATATAAAATTCAGCTACCTTGAAAACTGGAAGCAGACTATGTTAAAATGCCATTTTGGTTCCCAGTTATATTCTCTTCCCCTTTTCTTTGTGTCTCAATGATAATTTACATTAGCAGAGATAGCACTTAATGAGAGAAAAGAAAAAGGAGGTTCAACTATACTTCTTGCTATTACTGAACAAATCATTATTGTGTATAATTACATATAGTATATAAAATTCACTAAATGATAAATATATAGAAAATAAACTTGTTTGTATAAAATATATACAAATTTGGCAGTTAACATGGAGATGTTTAGTGACGCCAAAGGGTATGTAGGCATTAAGTAAAATCATTCCTAATCTTCATTCTGTATCACTCCAAACTCTCCATTTAACTAAAAGACATAATCAAAAACTGTTAAAAAGAATTACTTTTAACTCATTTCATTTTTAGAATCAAACAGTAATTTGTTTCAAGCCAGGTTCAAGGCAGTGGAAAAGAAAAGCAGTCGAGGATTTCAAATTAATAATGAAGTAAAAAGCTAAAACCTTTTCAACAGAAATGGTTTTTCCAATAAGTAAATGCTACCCCTATCTACCTCTTTTCTACCAAGAAATCATGTATAATTGTTTCTGTAAGATCCAAGTATTGTAAAAGATCACTCCTCTGGAAGTGTGAATGAGTCAAAAAAAAGTGGGAGGTGCTAGGAACCTGATTCTTTAACAAAGAAGATATTGAAAATGTCTGGAATTTGCTGACATTTACTCATTATCAGGTACAGCACTATTTATGTGCGTTATCTCATTAAAAGTGCCCAACACAAACTCTCATGAGGTCCTGGGGTACAGATTGGTAGTTCAATATCCATTCTCTTCTTTGTTAAAAACCAAACTTGATTCTGGTGGCAACTGTACCCAGAATAAACCCGCACATTTCCTAGTGTTCTGTGGCTGCTAGGTGTGGCCAAATTATCAATTTTTAACCAATGTAATCTAAGCAGGGCTTGACTTTTGAATATGCTCTTAAAGAGAGTTACAAAGCTGCTTTAGCCCCTTTGCCCTCTCCCTCTTACCCCATTTTAATAAATGAGATGTAGATGGACCACTTTGAAGATGGAAGCCATAAGCTAATGATGGTAAAGAGCTGGTTATGGCCATGGAACCACTATTGTGCAATAATGCCTTCAGACTGGACCCTTAAAGAACTCAGTGAGTTCTGTTTTGTTTTTTTATTTGGTACTGGGGATCGAGCTTGGGACCTTGCCCTTGTGAGGCAGGCAGCAGAACCACTGAGCTAAATCCCCGGCCCTCAGTGAGAAGTTTGACCAAAGACATGAGGTTGAAAATGGGTGAAGTAATACTGAAGAAAGGCCATCACCTCTTAGGGCTAGGCTAAGACCTAGCTCAAAACCTAGCTTTCTTATCTTGAAACTTCCTTTAGAAGGGGGAAAAATGAATATGCTGTAAGAAAAGACTACAGCAGAGAATCCATTCCAGAGATTTGTGGACCTGCAACAAGAAAAGGGAAAAGGAGTGACTGATAGGTCAAGAATAATGAGTGTAATGAGGAAAGAAATTTATGTGAACCAGACAGATTTTCCTCATTCATGCACAGAATCGTTATTGAATTAAATCTGGGAGAAATAGCTACCAACTGGGAATAACTTGAAAGTGATCTCTAAAAATGAACTAAAAATTCTTCCAGGGAATATCTAAGAAAAAGCAGAATACCTTTAAGCAAATAGAAGGGAAAGCATTCATATATCAAGTAAACAAAAGAACAACATTACAGATTTCTGAGATATAGTAAGTTTTTTGTACTGTCTCTGTTTTGGGGGTGGAGAAAGAACTCTGAGGTGGAAGGGTGTAATTATTTCCCTATAGTACCGTGAATCTTGGAGAAAACACTTAGGATTATAAAGCAGTTTGAATGCCTGCTTTAGAGTCGTATAAGAAGGAATGAAGTAAGAACACTGGGGAAGAGAAGTGTAGTCTAAACTAGGGAGTTGGTAGAAGAGAGATGTGGCCAATTTCTTAGAAATAGTGTTATGAATGAAGGAAAGGTTGCATAAAGGCTACCTCCAGACAGAGAGAAGGTCCTAAGGCTTTACCCAGTCTGGGCAGCCATTTGTTCTCTAGTAGCCCATATTGTTATCTCATTTTCCAAATTAACAAGCTTGTGGTAAATGACTCAAATAATTACTTATTTCCTCTGATAAGATGTCAACATAAGCATTAAGAAAAGCTACAGCTAGCTTGTGTACACAAAAGCTAAAATACTGGGATATTGATGCTAAAATTCCACATTGCTTAAAAAAGAGGAGGGGTGCCCCAAAGGACAATGCTCATTAAGTTTTCCTGGTTTACATAGCTGCAATATGATGGTCCCTTACAGGCAACGCCCACTCATCCTTAAATTAATAGATTTAATTTCTATATCCTTCAAAATGCATACTAATTGCTCTTGTGTTACACTGTTTTGTAAGATAAAACGTGAAGTTATTTAAAAGCTTTATTTCTCACAATCCCTGGACAGACACATATCTATGAACCATTAAAAGACTTGAAACATAAGAATACACACATAAAGAGTCCACTGGAAACTGGCAAATTAATAAACGAAAGATGTTAACTAAGACCAATACAGCTAAATGTGCCTCAGTGTTGCACTGGAACCCAGGCATCTTTTTATTTCTAGTAACTTATATTGCATTAATTACCAAAACAGAATGAAGATGGATACAAAACAATTCTTATTTTAAAGAACACAGGGAAGATGCCTAATAACCCAGATCATATTGATCTTTTATAAAATCACATAAGGAACTATAGGAACAATAATTGGTAGTGCTTGAATTGAATATATACCCAACTAAAGTCGCTAACATTAGTGGTAGATTTCTTTTAAATGTTATTGTAATATGATACAGGTCAATATGATTCAGAAGTAAGGTAGTCTACCTAAAATTTTTTTAACTAGAAATATCCTATATGAATAATTGAGACATTTGAAATATTCTTAGCTATTATTTATTGACAGATTCCCCAAATGATCTCTCTTGACTGAGCTTTCTTACTCTAATATATTATTTTAATGTCCTGTAGTAGAAATGATTTTTCTTACGACTACTATGAATAGCCAAATAAATTTCAAACTACCACTAGCTGAAATGAATAGCCCTTTCCTTATTAGGGCATCCAGTGAGAAAGAAAGGAGGTATTTGAAGAAAGGGAAGAAAACTGATACCATGATATCTGAGTATCACTTCTGGGTTGTTTTTTTTTTTGGTACCAGGGATCAAACTCGGGACCGTGTGCTTGAGAGGCAGGTGGCAGAACCACTGAGCTAAATCCCCAGCCTGCACTTGTTTTTTGATGACTGCATATGATAAAGACTATTGAAGAGAGTGATAATGTACCAATACAAAGAATCACTTCTCTTTAAAGAAAAAATATTTAAAATATACGCTGGGAAAACTGTCATAGATTTAAAAAGGAAACAAATAGGACCCCTTCAAATCACTTTAAAACATATATGGAAAAAGTAAGGCAACCAATTAAGGTAATTTAGGTGACAGATGTCAGGTATAATAAACCCAAAGAAATAATTAACAAAAATAATACAAGCAACCATTTTTTTTACATCATATAGACAATATGGACTAAATTAGATCAGAGTTCATAATTAAGACAAAAATGTGCACTTGTTAAAAATTAGATTTCAACATCAAAGGAAATGAAGGAAGGAATACAGGAAGTATGAGGAAAACAGAAAAGGGAAGTATGGTCCAATAAATAAGTCAATTCTTCAACATAAGTATTTAGGGTATATATCCAACTTGAAAAATAAACATGAGCTACAAGTTCATTTTGAGGAAATACATACATACATATATATATGTATATTTACATAAGAAAATTATAACTATATCTAAAATAGGCAAAATAGTGACAAATCTAATGTGAGGGTTAAAGTCCTACAACAGACCTTGAAAAATAGCATATTTAATAAAGTTTACTCATCAACCTTTTTTTTTAAAAAAATGAGATCTAATATTGAAATCTAGACAATGAAAAATGAAAATAAAGAACAAGACAGCATGATCAAAAGACCAGAAAGTGGCCCAGGGATTTAGCTCAGTGGTACTGCGCCTGCCCTGCAAGTACAAGGTCCTGAGTTCGATCGCCAGTACCACACACATTTAAAAAAAACTAGAAAGTACACATTTATTTATAATACTAAGGTTAAATAGAGAATTGGCTGTAGATTGTTAATCTTCAAAGTCTTGACATTCAGCAATTCTTTCAGTCCTTTCTCCTCTGTTAATTTCCAGTAAATTAACTATACTTGTCCCTATTCTCTACAATGGTGAGTTATCTACATCAGATCTCCCACTGAAAACACCTATAAAAACTCAGTAAGATATTAAAGGTATCCAAAAAACCCCACAAGATAACAAGGAATTATGCCTCAATATAGGGAAAATGAGAATCTTGAGGTCATGGGCCAATGTAGGGAAAATGAGACCCTTTGTTAATACAGCCTCCCAGGGCAAGGAGAACAAAAATCAAAGGCCAGACGCTACACAAGGTGGAAAATCTAATAGGAGTTCCTTACAACAACAATTTTAAAATTCAAAGGTCTGTACCCATGAGATGATGATAAACAGGAAGGGGGAAAAGTCCCCCAAAAGTTTAACTGGGTTAACTACAGTTCCCACTTTGCTGCAAACAATCTTGTTATATTTGAGAGTCCTAGCTTTTTTTTTTTACTTTTCTTTTTCCTTTTAATAATGTTTCAACTAGGATTGGTAGGTTACATGCTCATCACAACGACCACCTAGTTCAATCTTCTGGGCTATCCTATCAGAGAAATCTCAAGCACCAAGAGTGGTTTAAAATGATTGTAGTAGACTCAAGATAACTGCCAACAATCCTTCCTACCCCTGTATTTCCACAAAGCTAGTCTTATCAAAAAGTAGAGCCCATTTTATTTCCCCTGTTCTTGAATCTGGGATGGTTCTATAACTTGATGTGACCAACTGAACGCAGTTGAAGTGACCTTAAGATGCCTGTAAGGCTATGCTGTTCTGGAAAAGTAAATATGCTTGGGCTGACCACCAACTGATGGAAACACACTAAGAGGCCACACAGAGAGAACAAGGTGCCCCAGTCCCACTGCACCAAGTCTCAGACCATCAATTCAGAAGTCCTGGATACTGCATTGTGACCGACCTTCCACTGCATGAGTATGTAACTCAAATTGTTATCTGAAGAGCAGAAGCAGCCCAGTTTAATCCAGTCTACCCAGATTCATGGAAACACTACATCACTACTGTTTGAAGAGTCAGTTTTGGGACAGCTTGTTATATAGCAATAAATTATTAAAACAGTGGATCAGAGTTAGCAGCAGTCACAAGTGCCTAGGTAAGACAGGTCCTCAGAGGGAAGAAAGAACTTTCCCTGAAAGTCGTATTTTACTTTTATAAATCATTCCACAAATATAATGTGCAAATATAGCCAAGAAACTAGAGTCAGTGACTAAGTATAAATGAAAACACCAACAAAAAAGTGATGCTAAAAGGCGCCAGAGATTGAAATTAACTGGACTGTGATTAAAATAATAATAATAACAGCAACAACAATAAAAGACTAAAATATCTACAGGGAAAATTGTCATACATTCAAAAAAAAATCAAACAGAACATCTAGAAATTAAAAATAGAATAGGCACAATTTAAACCTCACCAGGTAAGTTTAATATTAGACTAGATACAAGTGAAGAAACTAATGAGTTGGGATATAGGAAAAATAAAATTTCCAGAATATAGTATGGAAAAAAACAGGCAAAAAAAATCAGAACATGCCTGGCATGGTGGTGCATGCCTGCAATCCTAGCACTTGGAGGCTGAGGCAGGAGGACTGCCGCAAGTTCAAAGTCAGCCCGGGCTATATAGTGAGTTCAAGACCACCTGAACTCCATAGCAAGTCCCTGTCTCAAAAAAAAAAAAAAAAAAATCAGAACAAAGATATAATGAAACAATTGAGCATATGTTCAAAACATAGTTTAGGCAGAATTTTAAGGGGGGACAAAAAAGAATGGTATCTGAAAAATTTCTGCAACTGAGATAGCAATCAACAGATAAGCTCAAGGAATCCCAGGCAACTTAAACATGGAGACAGCCTCATGGGCATATCACATTAAAACTGTAGAAAGTAAAAAATAAGTACCAATAGAGCTGGGGATTTAGCTCAGTGGTTCCACTGCCTGCCTCCCAAGCAAGGTCCCGAGTTCGATCCCCGGTACCAAAAAAAAAAAAAAAGATAAATACCAATACCCTTATAAATAAAGAAATTTACTCCAAGTCAAGAACTGTAAAATGTCTGACATTTTACTCTATGTGGAAGCTGAATTAGTCTGTTATAGTTTCACGGGTGCTGGCAGAAGGCATGAATTTCTGGACTGGGGAAAAAAACGATTTTATTACTCTTAGCAATGCAGTTGGCATAAGCATGTTTGCATCAGTTCCTCTTGTTCCTCCAAAGCACCCAAGGAGTGATGCAGAGGGGCCCAGGATGCCATGGACATAGGGAGGAATACCAAATTTAGGAAATCACAGATCTTGTATGAGAGCTACTAGCAAATCTATCTATCTTTGCCCTGTAAGAAGACCTTAATTCTACCATTCAAAGCTTTTTACTATACAACTATTTTTAAAACGACAGTCTGGGACAAAAAACTGTCAGAAAATGTGTAGAAATGCCATAAAGAATTGTCTCCAACATTCCATAATCAAAACTAGGCCCACAAATAAAATTCCATACTCAGATTAACAAGTGAATTTTGCTAAATATTTAAGGAAGAAATAAAGTTACATTATACAAATTCTTCTGGATACAAAAAGGGAAACATTCTCCCAACTTACTTCTTGAGGCCAGTATAACCTTGACACTAAAACAAGGATGCATGAATCAACTCATGGAACAAAGGGTAGGCCTGAAATAGACCTGTGTAGATACCTGATTTATTGCAAAGGTGGCAGTGATGACAGTGAGAAAAAAGTCTTTTAAAAAACATGTCATACTCATCCACATGGAGGAAAAATAAAATTTAACCCCTCTCTCACACCATATAGAAAAACAATTCCAGGTAAACTAATGTGAAAGACAATGAAAACATATTTCTGAGAAAAGGTAGAGAAAAATGTCTTTTGATCCTTCAGAGGCTGTAAGAGTTGCTAAATGAGAGGCAAAAGGCAAAAGCCATAAAAGACTTAAAAACTGACTGCATTAACAATAACTCCTCTTCATCAAAGAACATCTTTAAGGACCAGGGATTTAGCTCAGTGGTGCTGCCACCTGCCTCACAAGCGCAAAGGCCTGAGTTTGATCCTGGGTATCAAAAAAAAAAAAAACCCCAAAAAACATCTTTAAGAGAGTGAAAAGGCAAGCCAAAGAACAAAGGATATTTTTGACTAAGGAATATACCCAGCATATATAAAGTACTACAACCAAAAGGAAAAACATAGTCCAATTGAAAAAAATGGATAAATGACCTAAATAAGCATTTCATAAAACAAAAAGTCCAAAAGAATACTCAGGGAAATGTCAGGTTAAACTATAATGAGCCAGGCACCGTGATGCACAACTGTAACCAGCACTCAGGAAGCTGGGGCAGGAGGACTGTAAGTCTGAGGGTAGTGTGGGCTACATAGTGAGTTCAAAGCCAGCCCTGGATTATATAGCACAGACCCTGTCTGGAAAAAACAAAAACCAAATAAGAAAAAAAGCACAATGAGAAATCATTACACACTCATTATAACAGTTAACATTTAAAATAGATAGATAGATAGATAGCAATGCCAGTAGAGCCTGGCATTATCAACTAGAAGTGAAGACATAACCTATGATCAGATAAGGTTGACACTTGGGAATATACACATGTATATAAATGTGACAGCAATACTGTCTCTAAGTCGAAAACTACAAACATATTCACTAACAATAAAATTGAACAAATGTTCATGCTTTGGAATCCAGTAAAGAAACCGAATGAACTATTTCTGAATGATCTACTTCATAGATCAATCCTAGAAAACAACAACGTATGAAAAAACCCACACCCCTCTCCAAAAATACAGCACATACTTTGTGATTCTCTTTATATAACACTCAAAACTAGGAAAAGTAAAACAAATTGCAGAGGAATGAAGGTTGAAATGTTAAAATGATGAGAGGAAAAATAAAATGATTACCATAAATACCAATGAAAGTGGTTATCTCTGTGCAGGAAGGAGTTGTGGTCAAGCTGGGATACTGGCCGCTTCCCAGGGGCTAGGTATGCTTTCTTTAAGCTACTTAAGTTAATGTATTCTTTCCGCACGTGTTAGTAGCCACATTTTTAAATGGTTTTTAAAAATTATCTACACTTTTTTTTTTTGGTACCCGCGTTCGAACTCGGGTCCTTGCACTTGAGAGTGAGGTGGCGGAACCACTGAGCTAAATCCCCGGCTAGACTCTTATTTTTAAAAATAAGAACTCTGGAAAACAGTTTGGCAGTTACTTATAAAGTTGAACTTGAAATTACCATAAGACCCAGCAAATGCATTTATGAAGAGAAATGAAATCTAGGTTCACACAAAAATCTATACACAAATGTTCAGAGGCAAAGACCAGAAACAATTCCAATGTCTTTCTGTGAGTGATGTCCTTAATAAATTGTGGTATATCCCTACCATGGGATACTCAGCAACAGAAGGGCTGGGGATTTAGCTCAGTGGTTCCGGCGCCTGCCTTGCAAGCGCAAGGTCCTGAGTTTGATCCCCAGTACCAAAAAAAAAAAAAAAGGATACTCAGCAATAGAAAAGAATGAACTATTAATTCATATAAAACCTTAGATAAATCTTTAGGGAATATATGCCAAGTGAAAAAAGCATTTACATTATTTATTTATTTAACACTGATATAATGTTTTTTAAAAGGCAATTATAGAAATGGGGAACAGATCAGAGGTTTTCATGAAAAGATGCTCAACATTACTAATTATCAGTGAGATACAAATCAGAACTACAATGAGATGTCACTTTACACCTACTAGGATGTCTATAATCAAAAGAGACAGACATAACAAATGCTGATGAAGATGTAGAGAAACTGGAACCCTTACATGCTGCTAGTAGGAGTAAAAAATAGTGCTGTTATGGAAAATAATCTGACAGTTCTGCAAAAGGTTAAACATGAGTTATCATATGATCCAGCATTTCCAAACTCTAGATATATGTTGAAGAGAAAGACATAGGTTCACAAAAACATATACACAAATACTCATATCATCATTAGTCATAACAGCGAAAGAAAGAAATAATCTAAATGTCCACCAATATATAAATAGATAATCTATGGCATGTCTACAAACTATGGCATATCCATACAATAGAACATGATTTAGCAATAAAAAGGAACAAAGTACTGGTTATGTTACAAAGTGCATGAATCCTGGAAATATCACACAAAGTAAAAAAATGACATTGAAAAAGGTCAAATATTGTATGATTCCATTTACGTGAATTGTCCAAAACATTCATGTAAATCTATAGTACCACAAAGTATATTAGTGGTTGTCTATAGCTTTAGAAGTTAGCATGGGAGTAACAGGTGACTGCTAATATGTATGACTTTCTTTTCACGAGGTGATATAAATCTTCTAAAATTGTAAAGTTGGCATATGTACTGCAAATATGCTAAATATGTGAACTGTACATTTCAATGGGTGAAATATGAATATCCCAATAAAGCTATACTACAAAAAGGCAGTATGAGGTAACTCAGTTGACCATTAAATAACAACAGATTTATTTACAGAAAGAGAAAAATTCAGAAAAAGTTCTGAAAAGTTCAGAAATTCAATGCCATGGTTAAGCAGATAACATGTAGTTTTATTATTATTGTTCAAAATGGGAGGGAAAAGAGCAATACTTACAGGCAGATTTGAGAAACCCCCCTCCCCCTCCCCCCCTTCCTTCCTTCCTTCCTCCCCAGTACCAAGGATCGAACTCAGGACCTTGTGCTTGCGAGGCAGGTGCAGCATCACTGAGCTAAATCCCCAGCCCAAATCACTTTTATTGACAGATGATATGAGATACATGGGATTTGCTCTAAAATTACCCAGCACGAGATAAAGCAAATGTGAAAGGGAGATAAAATTTTAAGTGACTGGCCATTTGTTGTTAATTTTTGAGGGTCAGTAATATATATATATCTTAACTACATCTGAATTTTCCATTAAAAAAGAAAGAAAAACTATAAACACCAAATTTCCAGACAAAAATCAATAGTACTGTAAAACCAGTTTTACAAAGCTACCTGTGGTCCTACAGAAATGGAATAATAAAGGATTTTCAAATACAAAATTTCCTAAATAGTTCACACTGAATTACATTATCTTTCAAAATAAAGCACATTACTCTAAAATAAAAACACTTACCAACATGCATCAACTATACATGATCTGATTAGATTTAAAGCACCTGAGATATGTTACTTACTACTGTTATCTGTAAAACATCAGTATACCCAAGTAACAATCTGCACAGTCAAATAGACAATATATCAATCAAGCCAATTCAATAATAACTGCACTCTGGGCCTGGTGGTGCAGGTCTGTAATTCTAGCACTCTGGGCAGCTGAGGCAGTTCAAGCTCAGCCTGTGCAACTTAGTGAGACCCTTTCTCATAACAAAAAATAAAAAGGCCAGGATGTATCCTAATGCAAAGGTCCTGGGTTCAATATCCAGAACTGGGAGGTGTGCATGTGTTTGTGTGTGTGCATGCACGCATGTGTGTGTGATGACAACAACAAAAAACTAGCTGCAATGAGTGCTAATAATTCACACAACTGAAAGAATCTAAATAATATTATAAACACATAAAGCTAATTCTTTCCACTGAAGAGCAACTGCATATAACGATGATCATAAAATATAAAATTTGCAAAAGTACTTTGAGAATGACAAATATTCAAGTGCTATGGTAGCAGAAATACCATGCATTATTTGAATAAAAGTAATGAGAAAAAATAAGTCAATGAAGCACTTGCCTAACAGAATGAACAAAGCCAATAGTTGCCTTTTGAACAATACTTTGCCTAAAAATGTCAGAAATATTCCTCATTGCTCAGAATAAACAATAAAAAGATTATAAATGTATATAAAATATTTATAGAAGTGTGACAATTAACTTCAGAATGACAATGAGTTAGTCATGTGTAAGAACATGGCAACCCAAAATAAGAATGAGTGCCTCTGGAATTAAGTTGTCTGACAAACCCTGGGCATTAAATATGACATTTCTCCTTTCTCTAAACCTTTACTCCAACAACACTGGAGTCTTCAGGATGTCTGGTTCAGTCTTACCTCCTAGGCTGTGATGCTGCTGCTAATCTTCAATGGTCCCCATACATTTTCACCAAATTCATATACCATGTTCTCCGCTCTCATCTTCATCAAAGTACGGGACAGCAGTCATTACTGGGGAATTCACTGTAGTGTATCCCCCACGTTTCATCTTGTCGTGCCTCAGCCTTTATTCTCTGGCAATGTTCCAAGTCTCAATCCTGCATGCATACTATTTCAGTATGCAAGACGCTTTACTTGCTCATGGTAAATGCCTAGCTCAAATGCCAGGTGTTGAGGAAACTTCTCACTCATCTAGGATAATTTGGCTGCTTCCTCTCTTTTGTTTTCACTGAACCCCTTCCTGTTTTGTTCAGTTGAACGGGAAGGAGACCAAGAGATGATGAGAGGGAGGAGGCAGAGGAGGGGAAAGGGGTGTAAAAAGAATTAAGATTTGTTATGTACACGTACCAATTTCCAACAATGAATATAATCATTATGTACTGCAGATACGTGTTAATAACAAAATTTTTTTTTTAATTTCCAGACTGAAACTCTTTGAAGACAGGAACTGTATCTCTTCAAAACATTTAGTTCACAAGGCTTGGTAAACGGTCCAATTGAATAATAATGATCACATTGTCAAATCAAGTCTGTTCAACCCGCTTCATGTTATTACATTTCCTACCAGAATTCTTATGGATCATGTAACAGCACTGCAGAAGTATTTTGTAATGCACTGAATAAGCTCACCACTGTGCTTTTGATCCTACAGCTGAGAGATATAAACATCCAATTAGTTTCTACTGTTGCTTTTCTTAATTCCCTAACCAAATAAACGTATGATTCCACCCTTAACACTAGTCCCATAACTTTCAAGAATACAGATTCTCACCCTAGAGACTTTTTTTCTTTTCTCACCTTCAAACTGAAAGAAAAATCCATAGTGTTCCATAGGCTTCCCTCTTTATTTACTACAGCAGTACAAAACAATCACATAGGACCTCCAATTCCTTAACACTGCTTGTTTCAATGTTTTGTCTGAACATCTAAAACAATACCTATTGGCACATTATCACTGTCCTATATTCAAAAGAATTCCTTTCCCCTTTGGAGAATTAATGAACACCCTGTCAAAAGTAACAATATTATTAAAAATAAAACCAAATGCAGGCCAAGTAAAGTAGGCCTGCAGACTGGAATTAATTTCTTGCTCATGAACTTGATAATCTTTAAGCTCTTCTTCTTGTTCTCCCAATATACTCTTCCCTGTGTCTGTGCAGTAAAGCACTGTCTTTAACATCAGAAATACTAAAATAGTAAAATGAGCTCTCTTCTGACCAATATATACCTACCAACACACACACACACAACCCATTTCCTCCTATCAAAAAAGGCAGTCTTCCGTGATAATAATGTGAAAAAATTACTATTTAAACAGCATCTCTTCTAATTCTATAAGCAGCTATATATGTACTACTATCCAGTAATGTGAAACTACAGGTTAGATATAATCTTGTTCTGAGTCATTCTTGGGTTCCCATCAAATGCCATCACATCATAATTCCCAGAGTTTTCATCTGGAAAAGTCCAAACTAAAATAGAAATAGCAAACTATAACTCTACCTCACTGTGTTCAGAAAACTGAAAACAATGGCTTCATAGGGATTACCTTAACATGCACAACCTTTTGAAAAAAGTTATTTCCACATTTGCTATTATAATCCTTCTCAAATATTTAATGCCATCCTTCAAACTGACCATATAACATTTATTTAGCATATTTTTTGAGAGCACATGTGTTCTTTGATCCTCAGCTTTCTTTGTTTGAATATCTGTACATCTAAATGTGATTCCTATGGATACTGCACTTAAAGCATACTTTAACAGACCCAAATATCATAAGATTGACGGTTTTGAACATAAGGCCAAGACAGGTTTAGTCACCAGGTTTTGCATGTCTATATCACTGCAGACAATATTGCTTTTTCTCTTCTAATGTGTCTATGTCTGTTGCTGCCCAGGTCAGCTGCCTGTTACCACTGACTGCCACCATTATCTTCCTCTATTATTTCTGCTACCTACCCAATGTAACTGGATCATGATCACTGTTGCTGCCTTCACTGGATTTTCATCACAGTCTCCCTCAGTTTATCAGGCTAACCACATACTTTTCATCACTACCTTTTCTTCATCAGGACTGTTCCAATTCCTCCATGAACTGTCATTCTGACTTCAACATAGTTTTCTCAGATATCCCTCTCACCCCTTCTCTAATACCAGCCCCCAATCTTTCATGTATGCAGATTCTCTATACTTTCCAGCTTTCTGAAATAACAGCTTTGAAGCCACAAGACCTTTCTACCAGAATATAATTCTCTCAGAAAGACAGCTGTAAGGGGGAAATATTCCATGTAGAGTACACCTCCTTAACTGAAAAAATGTCATTTGTTGGAAGCAATTTCATTTCAGGACTATTAAACTCATGAAAAATAATTCAAATAAATTACCTGCACCACTGATTCAACTGACATTCATTTTCCACAAATGATTTAACTTGCTTCTAAGTCATGTCAGAAGAAAAATATTAAAAGATGTTAAGTGAGAGGAAAAAATCCTAACGGAATGTTAGCAGCACAACTCATAGAAACTAAATCTTGGAAGTGGCCTATATGCTCATCAGCAGATGAATGGATAAAGAAAATGTGGTATTTATGCACAGCAGAGTACCACTTAGCCATAAAGAAAGATAAATTTGAGTCATGTGTAGGAAAATGGATGCACGTTGAAACCATAATGTCAAGTAAAATAAATAAGACACAGATCGTTAAGTATCACATGGGTTCTCTTTTATGAGAAACCCAATGTACAGGTACATTAAAGAGTAAAATAAAAGACAAATAATAGGAAACAGGGTGATAAATCTTTTGCAAATGGGAAGGCAACCAAGGGATGGATAGAGGGAGGGGGAGGAGACAGGGAGGAGATGTAAAATGAATTAAGATGTGTTATGTACATGTACCAACTCCCCACAAGGAATGTAATCGCTATGTACTGCAAACATACACTAAAAATAAAATAAACATTAAAAAAAATTTTTAAAACCCATATTATTTTGTAATTAAGAAAAGAAAAATAAATAAATGTTGGAACCATAACTCTCTGGTTTGTTATAACAAGTTCTTAAGGAGCTTAATACTCCTAATATTGCAACCATTTCCAATATTGGCTATATCCATATAAAACCATGCTTACAAGTTAATACCATTTATATCCATGTAAACAATACTGGTTATATATACTTGTAAAACCCATGCTTAAGTTTAAAAACAAACAATAATGTATATCAGAGATCAGTCAATAGTCAATAATGGATCCATGAATTAAAAAAAAAAAATCACAGTAGAGCTGATAGTATTTTTTTTACCATTTGGGTAGTGGCTACATGGATATAACCACTTTGTGAAAATTCATCCTAGCTATAAACTTATAATTTGTTCACTCTTCCAAGTTATGCTTTAATAAAAGTTTTATTAACAAAAAAGCAAAACACAAGAAAGAAACACATTTTTTAAAAAGATCAGCCAGACCTCCTAGTTGGTTCAAAAAATTAAGTCACAAGTATTAAATCATTTGCATTAGCTTGCAAGGACTATCGTAACAAATACTAGTCTGGGTGGCTTAAACAACAGAGATTATTTTCTCAAAATTCTAGAGGCTAGAAATCCAAGAGGTCAGCAGGCTTGGTTTCTTCTGACGCCTCTCCAAGGCTTGCAGATGATCCCCTCTGCCTCTTCACATGGTTGTTTCTCTGTCCTTGTGCCTCTGGTCTCTACCTATTTTCTCTTCTTATAAAGATGCCACTGAATTGGATTAGAGCCCACACTAATGGCCTCAATTTAACTTAATCATCTTAAAAGGTCCTATATCTAAATATAGTCACATTTTAGGTATGTGGGGTTCAGATTCAACACATGAATTTTGAGAGAAAGCATAAATTAATGAACATGTGAGTCATTGAAATGATTTATACTTATTTATGTACAGTATCCTTAGGAATCATATAAGGGTTTAAATTTTTTTTTTTCCTAGTTCGGGGGCTCAAACTCAGGACCTTGCACTTGCAAGGCAGGCATGGTGCCGCTGAGCTAAATCCCTGGTCCCTCACATTAGGGTTTAAAACACTGGAGGCATACAGAGCCACAAAGAAAGCTGTCCAGTGTGGTAGTGCTCACTTGTAATCCTAGCACTCAGGAGGCTGAAGCAGGAGGATTGCTATGAGTTCGAGGCCAGTCTGGGCTACATAGTGAACTCAAAACTGGCCTGAACTAGACAGAGAGACCTTGTCTCCAAAAAGAGAGGGTGGAGTGCTGGGGATTTAGCTCAGTGGTACTGCCACCTGCCTTGAAAGGTCAAGGTCCTGAGTTCAATCCCCAGTACAAAAAACCCCAAAAACAAAACAACAACAACAAAAAAGAGGATGGGAAGAGTTCTGAGGATCAAGGAACATGTGTGTGATCACACAAATATACTAGTTTAAGTGTGTCTGGTCAGTTGTGAAGTGTGGCACTAAATAATCTGATAAGGTTTAAAATACCACACTTGCTCCACTATTTTTTTTTTTAAAGTTTGTGTGCATGCACAGTTTATCCCTGTAAAGCCATCATCTTTGCTTTTTTAAGTAAAGGAGAGGCAGAGTAACATTTTACTATCTCTGTCTTGGTCTAGATTCCTCTGGAAGCCATCTCTGAGACAAGGTTTAGTTTGTTTGAGGTGATTCTTTGGAACACTGGTAGAGAACTAGGGAAGGAAGGAAGAAAAAAAGAAGCCAATAAAGAGATTAGCCTAGGAAACCAGTGCCAACTAGACACTACTGTGGAAAACTGTTCCTTAATCCAGCTGCAGAACTCTGGAAGAAAGTACAGAACATGTGCCCCAGAGGTCCCCTAGCTAAGGGTTAAGGGAGCTGGGAGCTGGGTGTTTATCACCAACTCGTCAGATATTGGTTGAGGGTCACCCCCAGGGAGTTAGTATCCTGGCACTTCTGGCCTGCCTTCCAGGTGGGCCCTGAGAGCATCTGTTGCGTTTATGCCACAGCCCCTAATCCATGGGAGTCTGATTCTAACTTATACACAAAAACATCAGACTTCAAGTAGACACTGAAGAAAAAGTGTTGAGAACCGCTCTGAAGTAATTTTTTTCCCTTTGCTAAACAGTATGGGCATTCCTCTCAAGAAACTGTCTAATTATAGTACATAACAAGTTACATAGTAAGGAAAAAAATCTGTTAAATCATCATAATCATTAAGTTCTACATAGATATATAAAAGAAACTGAAGCTGTAAACAACCCTAGGCAGAGAACCTGTTTTTCCCATGAACAGAGAAGGTTACACTTCCAAATATAAAATATTCTCACGAAAGACTCTTGGAGAGAAGGGAGAAAAAGTGAAAACAGTGTATGTCTGTAGTACCCGCCCCCCTTCTTTTGGAATAATGACATATTACTGTATTGTCTGTAGGGTTTTTTCTTTTTCTTTTGGGGATAACTAATGATACAGTCTGTATAACCAAGAAGCTGTGCATTGACACATATATAGAGTTCTTTTAAAACAAAATAAACAGAAAAGATTTCAGCAGAGTTTCTTTTCAAACACAGTGTTCATTCAGACTGTGCTGGCTCACTGTCAATGTTTCAACTCTGGCCAGGCCACAGCTGCCTATTTTTACCAGTTGGTAGGAATATATAAGAATGAGGTCTCAAACTAGGCATGGTAGCCTGAGCCTGTAATTCCAGTTATCCAGGAGGCTGAGGCAGGACTGCAAGTCCGAGGGCAGTCTGGGGAAAATAAAATAATGGTCTAGGGATGCATCCCAGTGCTAGCACATTTGCCTAGCATGAGCAAGGTTCTGGGTTTAATTCCTAGTACTGGAAAAAAGAATGAGGTTTCATTTCAGAATTTTAGAATGTTTGTTAAGTTGTTTCAGTCTATTCATCTTATACCACCTGCCTCTCTTACTGTTAACTTGCTTTTTCTTTGGTGGTGGTCCTGGGGAATGAACCCAGTGCCTGGTGCCTGCTAGGGAAGCACTCGACCACTGAGCTACATCCCAGGCTAACTTTTATTTTAAAAGCCCTCTATTTCTTAAATTTGGTCATACTGGATTGACAAGATTTTCTTTTTCTTTCCAAATGTATCTACTTGTTAACTTTAACTTCATATAATCTGAAAAAAAAAATCCATCCAATGTTCGGCAAACACAGCTTTAGTAGCTTCCCCAATACTGTTGCAAGTGACATCAGTGCCTTGGAACTGCTCTAGAAATGATTTTTTCTTTCACTTTATCAGCCAAATTTCTGAAACAATTCTACAGAACAACTACTTCATGCCATCACAGTAATATGAATTAGGTGAACTGTATCTTCCCTGGTGGATATTGTAAGTTGCACAATATAAAGCACGATGACTGCAGACAGGTTTAGACCAGAAAACAGAATGTATTTCAAGTGGGGAAAATAAAAAAATGTTGGAATTTGAGCATAAAGTAGTTCCCACTGACTACATTTATGAGGAAATTTTTGAATTGTTAAGTATTTTTTTAAAAAAGGAATCCTTAAAGAGACAAGTACTGAAGAATTTAAGGATGGAATGATACGCTGTCTCAGATTTTCTTCAGCATACTCCTGTGAAGTACAAATAAAGGGCAGTGACTTAGGTACACTTGAAACAAGACTGACCATATATCATCACTTGAAATTCAATGACAGGTACATTGAAGTTCATGGTGGCATTTCTCTACTTTTGTGTATGGTCAAAAAATTCCCATAATGAAAGGTTAAAAGGGCTGGGGATTTAGCTCAGTGGTGCCGGTGCCTGCCTGGCAAGCTCAAGGTCCTGAGTTCGATCCCTGGTACCAAAAAAAAAAAAACAACCTTAAAAAATGAAGTAGGAGGTTGAAGAATAAAGCTTATTTCTTCCTGGTAAATTTTTATTTATCCTGCAAAGCCCTATAAATAATTCTTCTCTACTAATACATAGGTGAGAAATCAGCCACACTTCAATTTTACATTGTACTTTTTACTATACATGAGTCTTTAAGCTTGAATTAAAGTGGGTGCAATAAAAGCTGGGAAGACATATCTTTTAAAAGGGTTTTGGGTTTTTTTTGGTACCGGGGATCGAACCCAAGTCCTTGGACTTGTGCAGCAGGTGTCGAGACCACTGAGCTAAATCCCCAGCCCCTAAGACATATCTTTTATTTATTTGTTTGTTTGTTTGTTTTGGCGGCAGAACCACTGAGCTAAATTCCCAGCCCCTAAGACATATCTTTTAAATAAAGGAATTTTTCAAAACCAGTAAAGTCATGTTTAAAACACCATATGCATTATTCTAAGATTTTTTGTTAGGGCTGCTATAGAATAAGACAAATGTGCTTTTGTGATCATAGTAAATATCTCAGATTGTTTTAAAGGAGTAATCTCACAAACAATACCTAGGGAAAATAATAGGGCACTTAAGAGCAGGTTAAAAAAAAAAATCAGTGTAAAGATAAAATTGCAAGGGTAGTTTCCTAAAAGCACACAAATTTCTTCTGATAAAAGAGAGGAGAGGGCCGGGGATTTAGCTCAGTGGTTCCAGTGCCTGCCTCGAAAGCGCAAGGATCAAACTCGGGAGTTTGATCCCTGGTACCAAAAAAACCCAAAAAAAAACAAAAAAAAAAAAGGAGGAGAAACAAAAGAAGGCAGAGGAAAGTTGGGGAGAGGAGGAAAAAAAACAGCTACCAGCAGGGTAAAGGGTTCTGGTCATTCCTATTGGCTCCTCCCCCTAAAATTATCCATTTTATAACTTTAATATCATCAGTAGTTACACCAAATACAGTAGTTTGTCCACTAAAAGTAACAGTGTCACTTGCTAACTAGGTTTTTTATCTGAATACTACTGACATTACAGGCTGGATGATTCCTTCTTGTAGGGCTTTCTTGTGCACTGCAGAATGTTTAGCATCACTAGGTATCAGTAGTATGCCACCACATGTAACAATCAAAAATGTCTCTTCTAGACGTTGCCAGAAGTCACCCACTACATTAAATGTTAATATAAATTTACATCTAGAAAGGTGTAAGTTAATAACATTCATAATTTGCAAATAATGACCACACTGATCCTTTTTGTTTCCGTAGGGCAAACCGAACAACTTATGAAGGAACTAAGATTTATAATAAATGAAAAAACTATATATCACTTTGATAAAGTCAAAGTGATATATAGCCTCACAGAATCTTAGGAGATAAAAGCTACAAAAGTAATGATGGGGAAGGGGTACAATTATATAAAGTGAAATTGTGTCTCTTTACAAAAGTAATTTGCTTATAATCACTGACAGCACATTTTAAAGATCTATCATAAATCCTTAAAGCTGGGCAGGCCTACAAAGGGTTTGTTATATTACTCTATTTCAGTGTATATTTGAAATGTTCCAAAATAAAAAATGAAATTTTTCCATTCTATTACTCTTTTTAAATGTTTCCTATTATTCATAAAATTGACCTCATACCCAGGCTCTAAACACTACCACGATGATGATTAAGGGCACAAGCTTAAATGCTGCAAGATATTGGTCAAGTTAGAGCCTACGTAAACCTCATCTCTGTTATCAAGAAAATAACAATATTGTCTACCACACATCACCACAGCCATCACCACAGTAAACAAACTAAGCACTTAATAGGTTACCTATATCTTTTTGCTTAATAGCTACTACTTATTAAAAAGTAAAAATATTGCTTAATAAAAAATGTAAACAGGGCCAGGGATTTAGCTCAGTGGTTTCACCACCTGCTGCGCAAGCGGCAAGGACCCGAGTTCGATCCCCGGGACCAAAAAAAAAAAAAAATGTAAACAGCATATATTTATACACATTATAAAAAAATTTCCTCTGCTGGATGTGGTGGCACAAACCTGTAATCCCAGCTAATTGGGAGGCTGAGTGAAAGCATGAGTTTAAGGCCAGCATGGGCAACTTAGACCCAGTCTCAAGCAAACAAACAAACAACAAAACCTCCTTCAATTCTTCCACATCAAAGAGTTACAAGGAAATAAAATGGTACAGGGCACTTTGTATCACAGCTGCTGTAATCAAAAATACAGTGCAAGAGGGGCCGGGGATTTAGCTCAGTGGTTCTGCTGCCTGCCTCACAAGCACAAAGAGCCAAGTTCGATCCCCGATACCAAAAAAAAAAAAAAAAAAAAAAATACAGTGCAAGAGTAGGCTTTATAATCATTTTGGTAATCTTTCCCCCTGCTGTGATGAAATTTTTTATCTTGTCATCTTTTGTTTAGCACTGGATATCCTGAAAGTGAGACTGTTCAGGCTGGAGGACAGGACTAAGTTTTAAACTTGAGACCACTACTTTTTACTTGAGAGCCTTCCATGCTGTGTGTGTTTTTATTTGGGGTGGTTTTTTTTTTTGGTACTAGGGATCGAACTCGGGACCTTGTGCTTGTGAGGCAGGCGGCAGAACCACTGAGCTAAATCCCATGCCCATGGTGTGTGTTTTTAAAAATAAGAAGTATATATCACTTTTTTTGGTACTGGGGATTGAATTTAGGACCTTGCGCTTGCTAGGCAGGTACTGCGTTGCTGAGCTACATCCCCGGCCCAAGTACATATCATTTTTAAAATAATCCAATTCTAAACTCTTACTTTTCCCCCAAGGAAATTACTATACTTATGTTATCACCCTATCAACAGATTATATCTCCAAATGATAAAATACAAGGGAACCGAATAAACTGTTTTCTATTTCTATAATATAAAGCTTTGCTGAGGGGGGGGGCGGGGTCAGCCACAAGGTATTTTCTCTATTTGAAATTCTGATATAAGACGATACCTATGCTTAAAAAACTAGAGAAAAGACTATGCCTTAGCAACATAAACCTCAAATGAAGTTTTAAAAAATAACAGTATTCTCCGGTGACCTGTAGGGATGGGAGATCCACAGGTACAATGATGGAAAACCTGGAAGCCAAAATGCTGTAATTCCAGAGTCCTCTATGCTTCCAAAAGCAAAGAAATGAATCTGCAAGTTCTGCAATCTCCATGAGAATACCTCACATTAACCTCCTGGAGGATGAGATGTCCCAGGGAAAAGAATCAAGGTGCCCTAATTTACAACCAGCTCCCGCACTTAAATGGCCATTTTATAAATCTCCAGGTATAGCTAGGAAATAGGAGAGGATCAGGCAGGATTCCCAGGCTAACAATCATCCTTCACATTCAGCACTCAGCAATTATAGGATGTCTAGCAAATTTACTTTTTCCTAGACAGACCATCAATGACTTTTTCCAAATCTGACAAAAACCTTTAAAATATAATTCTACAAAACCTCTCCACAACAACAACACCCCTTCTGGAAACATCCACCCATTCTGGAAATCAGAAACAAGCACAGGTCAAATTTCCTAAGAACCAGGTATTGTGGAAACTTCCATTTTTCAAGCCATTAGTGTCATTTAATATATTCAGACTTCTGCTTTGCTACTTTATTCATCAAATGGAGGAATGCTACAAATTATGTCTTCTATTATCCTCAAATAAAATACGCATTGCTTCTTCCTGTCTGCTGTGCTGCACTATGGTCAAATATTCGAGGAGAAAAAAGTTTAAAAATTGAAAAGAAACAAATTGGTTTTTTACAAATAAAGGCTATTATCTACTCGAGAAGACCTAAAGGAATCAAATACAAACCATAAGCCTCAACATGAGATTGTCAAATTTATCTACAGGCATACCACCTTGAATGCACCCTCAATCTCCTCGAATCTCCCAAGCTAAGCAGGGTCAGGCCTGGTTATTCATTACTTGGATAGGAGATAGTCAAATTTGTTAGGGTTGCTCAGCATAACACTAACATTATCAAAGTCAAGTGGGTCTCAAAAAGAATGGAATTATACTAGCAACCAAAAATGTAAGTTCCTAAAACAAACCTAAACAAAACTGATGTGAAGAGTTTTAAACAGAATAAAACTAAACTTTATGACATTTAAAAACTGGAGAAGGGAAGGGATATGTTTAGTTTTTAGACAAGAATATTCAACATCATAAAATCCTGTTTCTCCATAATAAATACAAACACAATGTTAAAAATTGCAGTAAAAATACTTGAAAAAGCTGAAGAAAATGAGATTTACATGCATTTTAAAAAAATTATATATATATATAATTTTTTTTTTTTTTTTTTTTTGAGACAGAGTCTTACTATGTAGCCCAAGCTAGCCACCTCAGTTTCTGGAGTGCTGGGATGTAGCACCATACTTGGCTTAGAAATATAATATTTTAAATTAAAAATTATGCACAGGTTATACTCTTTCCTATACTTTTCTGAAGGACTAAACTATTTCATTATTTTAAAAACTGAGTATTGTAAATCATGTTTGAAGAATTTAATTTGTGATTCTAAATATTACTCCTTAATATTACCCTACATCATATTAATCTTATTAATATTATCCTACTTTTTATTTTTAATCTTTCTCACCACCCCCTCCCATGTTGTTAAAGCCACAGCATAAGCCAATCTAATATTTATGCATGCATACCTGAATGTGAGGAGTACAAGCATTTCTTTTACTCTCTTTCCAGCCACTGAATATAGGAATATTAGGTTTAGTTTTTCAGAGACTAAACACAGCTCAGGCAGTTGGCAATAAAATCCAAAACTGAACCTCTGCAGTCAGCCACAAACCTTAGGTTATGCAGGAATTATATATAAAACACTAAAATCATACATTTTTATTTTAGTTTGTTCTTTCTCATGAGCATAAGATTGTCAGAACCGGTATGATTCCAAGTGTTCAGTGGCATGGCTGTTAATCAAAGAAAGCAAAAATCAGAGTTTCCTTCTTCCTGTCAAGGTCTTGGCACACAATACTCCAGGAGAGTAAGAAAGCCCAGTGTGGTTGCTAAAGGGGGTGGGGCTTGGAGATCAGCGAAGTACAAGGAGCAGAGGGAAAACTCTGAGTTGAGGGAAGTCATCCAACAAGGAAGTTGCAGTGGCATTTCTGTTACCTACTTTAAAAAGAGATTGTTTTTAGAAGATATTTAAATATGAGGAAACAGAAGGGCTAGTCACCAAATCTCAGAATTTTTGAACCTCTGTCTGTATAACAGAGCTCTCAAAGATCCTCCCTCATGAGGCTGATGGGAGAGAATTAGATAATATGTGTGAAGGCAAGTTACACACCAATGTAAGTATAATAAATACTTCAAGGAAATTGTTTAACTGTGGTTCAAATCCAGTTTAAAAATATGTATTACACCCTTAATATAGTGCCAACCTCAAACACTGTTATAAATGACGTTGCCCTAAGAATCACTGGAGGAAGGAGGCTATTTTTATTAATGCCACTTGCAATCTTTGTTCATTCAAGCATTCCTCAGAGTATGGTCTATGGATCCCTGGGAGCTGTCAAGATGATCCGGCTATCCACAAACTATTTTTATTAAAATATTTAATTGCCTTTTTCGCTGTGGTGATATTTGCACGGATGGTGCAACAGCAATTGTAGGTGAAACTGGTGGCATCCACACAAACCAAGCAGTCGTAACAAACTGCACCACAGTATTATTTACCACCTCACATATATAGTTAAATTTAAAAAGTTTGCTTTATTCCACGATGTCTTTGATGAACAGTAAGAAGTGTTTGGTTAAATTTCAGCCCTATGGTACACATTCTTTACCATTTTGTAACATCAACTGGGAAGTGCACACTGAGCTTCTGCAGGATACCAAGGTAAGATGGCCAAGTACCAAGATGGCTAAGTACCAAGAAAATACTTGTATGCCCCAGCTGGAAGCTGTATGAGCTACTTTTTTTTTTTTGGTTTTTTTGAGGCAGGGTCTCCCTTGGAGTTCAGGCTGGCCTCGAACTCACAATGATCCTCCTGCCTCAGCCTCCCGAGTGCTGAGATTACAGGCGTGCGCCACCACACCTGGCTGTATTAGCTACTTTTTACATGGAAAATCACTGTTAACTTGAAAGAATAACTGACAGAAAAACTATGGTGACTCAGTCTTAGGTATCTGAAAGATAATTTTCTCAAAATTCAATGAAAAATGTCCATCCTTTCAAAGAAAACCACTGAGAAGTATTTGTTGCCATTAATAAAATTCAGCCTTTGATATGAAAATTTTAAGTTTAAAATACCTGTACCTATCATCAGAAGCTTCACAGCTTCCCAACCCTTGAAGACTTTTCTGAAGAAATCAGCGATGCTGTTAAATGAATGGAGATTTCAGGTATTTTATAATGAAATGTGTCAACATTTGAAAGAACTGCATAACTCAGAGAACTAACATTCTCCAGATGAAAGATGAAGTTACAAAATTATACATGGGTAAAAGATTCATTCCAAGTGCAAGATAGTCCAATGAATTTTAATGTAAAGTATAAAGAGTTCACTGATGGGTTTCAGATTCTGTATTGCAACTGAATTTAAGAAAGTGTAACTTGTAGAATTAATTACTGGCCCTCTTTCCGACTATGTAAGAGGTAGATTTTCTTCAGCTACTTAAGCCAAAACAATATAGTACAACAGATTGAATACAGAAGTGGAGATGAAAATCCAGCTTGTCTTTTAAGCTAGACACTGATAACGCAAAATGGTACTCTTCCCATTAATTTTTTTTGAAAGTAGCATTGTTTTTCATAAAAATAATAAATGTTAACATGTGTAAAGGGGTCCTGAGACCAAAAAGTTTTGAGAATTACTGCATTAAAGTGATTCAAAATAATTACAAGTATTGTAGATAAAGCCAAATAAAATATCAAGGGAGCAATTAGTAATATGCATCAAGTGATAATTTAAGGAATACAGTGTAATTCATGTTTAAAATCAGTAATAAAACAATTTAAGAAAGTAGCAGCTGTACGTTAAACGCGAACATACACACACAAACACAGAAAGCTTGATTCAAATTTCTCAATATTACATACCTGATCCACAATTTCCAACAAACAGGGGAAATGCACCAGATTAACATTTCCCATAGCTACTCAAAACTTCAACTTAAAAATGAAAACTCTGCCTTTATTCATGCCTCATTTACTATATCTGCAGGATAGTACATATAAGCCAGATTATAAATTCATTATCAGTTCAGTTTTCAAAAGACTAGTTTTCAGCATCTTCAAAGAACATTTATTTCCACAGTCAAACATTTTTCTTCAAATATAAATGAATGCATTCTAAGACATATGTTTGCTGGTACCAAATTGAAGTATGAAAGTAAAGCAGGCCACTGCCAATTATCCTGGCTGCTACTTTATCTGGGGAATACGTCTTACGATAATGTGAAGAGCAGCTAACCAAGTGTCATTCGACACAATGCTAAACTAACCAGACTAGCAAAGAAAAAGTTGGAAAAAAAATTACCTGTGCCCAAATAAAAATATAATGAGCAAAAAATAAAGTAGGGAACAAAGGAATTTTATATTCAACTTTGAATCTTAAGCATCTGAAGAAAAACAGATGCTTCTAAGAGAAAATAGCCACCCTTGTGACTAACAAGCTATCTCACTTAAGCCTAAAAAATACCCTTAGAAAACAAAGCTTTTGTACATAGAGAGGGGATGGGGCTGGGGGGGGCAATAAAATAAAATTTATTAAAAAATTTTTTTAAATAACAAAAAAATACTCTTAGAGTACTAATAATTCTTAGGAGGAAATAAGTGACTTGAATCCATCTACTTTGTGTCCAATCCTATTCTAGGCACTATGAAGATAAACATAGGACCTATTCCCTGCCAACAATGTTTAATTAAGGAACAAATGGGTAATATAAGCCAAACTGCCCTATGAATCTAGATGAAGAGACAACAAAGGCTAGATCAGTAAAGGAAAAGATGATTATGACAGTAAAAGATAATTTTCTGGCAAAGAAAATACAAGGGAAAAAGAGGCCGCTGTGCAGGACACTACTATTAAGGGAGGGATTCTAGCAGATGTGACTAGAAGAAGGTGAAGATGATGACAGAAATTTCAGAGAACCATTTTGGATTAAATGGCATCCCAAAATATGCCTGTATGGTTTCTACTATAAAAATGACTCCCCCCACCCCCAGACTAATGAGAACATAAGAGGATGCTAAAAACTATTATGGTCAAGAGAATGCAAGAATAATGCGTCACTGACAGAATATGAATATATGGAGAATAAGGAATGGAGAAATGAATTTGTTTTTTATCTTCTGGGTTTCAGATAACAAAAAATCCCAATGGATTGTTTATTAAGATTACTAAAGACACAGGACTATCATATTAGGTGAGGTTACTTTCTCAATGCTACCACTCTGGTCCAGGCCTCTGTCAAATCTCCACTATACAATAATGGCCTTCTTTTCCTACTCCACCCCCTCCTTCCTATTTCACTGAGTAAAATCCCAAATCTTTACAATGCTTCTATAAATTCCTTCATGACCCACTAGGCACAATCCCCTTCCCTCCAGCCTAAAAGCCTACTCCTATGCCCTCCTCATCCACCTCACCCTCATTGACCTTGCTATTCCTAGAACAAATCAGGCTTGCTGCCACCCTAGGGCAATTGTCGTTACTGTTCCCTCTCTGTCTTGAAAACTACCTGGCTAACTAACTCCATATAGCTACTCTGCCTCCACATAACTACGTTGCCACATTCGCAATAGGTCTCCATCCTGATTACTTTGCTTAAAACAGTCCAAGCCCCACCCTCATTCTAGTACTGTGCTCCGGATCCCACTTGCCATTCTTTCCTCAGTGAACTTTTCACCTTCTAGACTGTGGTGTTAATTTACTTCTGTTTATCATTTGCTGCTGTCTCCTTTACAAATACAAAATCATACAAACAAAATAAAAACACAAGTGCTACAAAAGCTTAGATTTTTGTTCACTGAAGTATTCCAAGCCCAAAAGCAGGAAAAAATATCAATTTGTTTAATGAACTGCTACAAAGAGATCAGAGACAAAACTAAAAGCAAAACATTCGCTGTGTTTCTGTCAGTTCTCACCCTGCCCATTTCTCCCAGTATATCCTAACTCAATCATGGTCTCACCAGCCATCCAGACATTCCTGCTCAAAAAGCCTGGAAACCATTCTAAACTTCTCACTTCCAATTCATCATCAAAAGATGACAAAATTACATGCTATATCTAAAACATGAGCCTTTTTTCCTACTCCTATCACACCAGTTCGAATTTTCTTCATCTCTAGATTAGACGATGAAGTCCACAACTAACCTTTTTTGATTTGCTCTAATTAGGACTATTTAATTTATTTCAGACAGGTCTGCAAGCAGGAAAAAGCAGATTGAAAAATAGGTTACCTGAAGACTAGAAAAAAATGAATTTTATCTTTCTTTCCTCCTGTTCATGCACTCTTATTCACACACTTCAAGGTCAGCTCCAAGTATCTCCAATTTTGAAGCTTTTTCCATTTCTTTCAGGCAAAGTGCTCACTCTTTTTTCCTCTCTGGGCACGATTTCATCTGAGCACTTACTGTAGCAATTACTTTTTGACATATCAATTGCCCCACTGGACAGATTCTAGTAAGTGGTGGCAAACTTATGGCACATGTGTTATTGTGTTTTTAAGACAAAAGATGTTAATGTAGGGTTGTCTTTTTCTAAACTAAAACCTCAGTATTCAGGTTTAATTGCAGTATTGGTACTTTGTGATAAATAAGTGGGTTTTGGGTTGCAGTCTGGAACTTCGTCTCCAAAAGGTTCGGCATCACTGTTCTAGTCCTATTCCAGCACAGGGTCTGGTACAAAAACCTGTGATGAACAGATGAACACTTTTATTGAGAACTGGCAGTTATAAAGACAAAAATCTAAGTTTGAATAAAAATTGGGATGGCAAAGACAGAAAAAATTGGAATTATATAGTTACCAACAAATAACAGACAAAAATACTAACCTGAATATCCATCCTGGAAGGGGAAATAAAGGAGAAACACATGAAGCATTTCCAAAGTCAGAGGTAATAGATAATAGAGATTCGCAGAAAATATTTAATAGAGAAACAGATCTTCTGGATTTCACAGAGAAATACAGAAGTGGAAGAAGGGCTAACCCAAAATAGCCATAAAAATAAAATATATTCTTTCAGATAAGAATACTCAAGTAGAAACAAAGTAATTGAGTTCATGAAATGTTAATGATATGCAGATTGTTTTGCTTAAAGGGAAAACATTGTAAAGCATATCAACAGTCCCCTCTAATTCTAGCCCCTCAATTCCAAATATGCAGAACTCAACCAGGAGAAAAATGGGCTCAGAAAACATTTCTGAAAAGCCTACAAAACTACATTAAAACTATATTAACAGGGGCCAGGGATTTAGCTCAGTGGTTCCGCCGCCTGCTGTGCAAGTGCAAGGACCCGAGTTCAATCCCCGGTACCAAAAAAAAAAAACCTATATTAACAGAAGGAATAAAGCTATTAAAACTAAAACTATAAACATACTGAACTCAAATGCGGTTTTAATTTTTCTTTAAAAAATTCATTTTAATTTGTGCACAATTAAAAAGAAATAGCTTAGAAAAGTAATTTTATAATAAGCAGGTACAGTTCTAAACTTAAGGGAAAATGTAAACCTGCTCAAAATAATGCCTATTTATATTTCAATGTTAAATAAATGACTTACTCCCTATAAAAGCATGCATATATACAACACAGATGTAGCAGTTTAAGAGCCGCTGCCATTTATTTATGACTTCCTAGTGATCCAAGGAACCCACCTGTAGAACTGCTACTTTAATAACGAGAAATGGTAAATACCTAAGACTCAACAGACAAGGAGATAAACTATTAACAACTCTAGAACTTTTGTCTTGGTCATCCAGGCAATCAAGAAACATATAATATAAAAATCTATACTCAGCCGGGAGATTTAGCTCAGTGGCACCATGCCTGCCTTGCAAGCACAAAGTTCTGAGTTCAATCCTCCCCCCAAAAAAATCCAACCAGACTGAGACAAAATGCATATATATGACTTACAAAGTAAACTTCAAAGTGTATAAAAATAAGAGGTAATAATAACAGCCTTTATTTTTTGATCATGTATCATGTACTGAGTACTGTTCTAAGTATTTTAAATATATTCATATTTAATACAAATACAAGTAATTACTATTCTCATTTCACAAATGAGGAAATTGTACCATTTTTTGTTTTTTGAGATAGTGTCTTGCTAACTTGCCCAAGCTGGCCTCAAACTTTCAATCCTCCTGCCTCAGTCTCCCAAGAAGCTAGAATAACAGGTGTGTGCCACCATGCCCAGCTATCAATGAGGAAATTAAAGAACAAAAAAGTACAAAGGAGCAATGGTGTGACAGAAATAATTAATGAAGCTAAGAAGCAGAAACATTCTGATCTACAAAGTTTCTGTTCTACAAAAAAATTCTTCAGTTGAACAAAATCAAGAACAAACTGTCCAACTCCAGAATAAAGATGACTATCTTGATCCTTTTCCATACTCTGCCAAGATAATCCTTAAAAGACCATATTCACTCAAGAGTACACTATAACCAGAAATGGAAACACCAAATGTTCAAATAGAACACACCAATAAAGTATTTCAATTATAAAAACTAAGGTTAATCATGAAGATAACATCTTAGCTTTCTAAATCTAAAAGACAAATTTCAAACTGCTTAGATACACCTCTACTATCCCCAGAACAATGTAGCATACAATAGTTGTTGAATGTTGAATTTTCTCAAGTATAAAATGTATATGTTGAAGATATTGTTACTTTAACATTTTCCACTTCAGAGAAATCAATCCTTTACCCTGGAACACATGACCAAAAAATTATGTTCCTATTTTGTTAAATTCTACATTAAGGAAAAAAAATCTGATGTTTTAGGTCAGTTTATGCAGTACTGGTAATCCAAGATACCACGAAATTTTTTTTTTTTTTTTTTTTTTTTGGTACCGGGGATCAAACTCGGGTTCTTGCACTTGCAAGGCAGGCAGTGGAACCACTGAGCTAAATCCCCAGCCCGATACCATGAAAATTTTATCGAGTATATATATCTTTAAAAATAATGATGCTTTAAAAAAAATGATGCTCTTAACATACTATAATTTCTTTTTTTTTTTTAATTTATTTACTTTTTTTTGGTACCGGGATCGAACGCGGGTCCTTGTGCTTGCGCAGAAGGCAGCGAAACCACTGAGCTAAATCCCCGGCCCAACATACTATAATTTCTAACAGTGTTCTTTGAATGCTTAAGATACAAGAAAAAAATCAAAGTTTTTTTATACAACCAAATAATATTTTAAATTAGATATGAGAAATTAGTTCCATAAACTGAAGACAGCTGCTGTTACAATAATGTTTTCAATTCAGTGAAAGATAAAACCCAAGAAACAATGAAAATAAATAATCATGCTTGAACACCTGAGAAAATTTCCCCTCTAATTTACAAAGTGAATTAGTTGCTCCTGATTAAATGAACTGTTAAGAGTATCTCACTGCTAGGGACTATGTCCCTAGGTGATAGAACACCCATTGCTATCACACATACAATTTTAAAACTACACACAAAACTTCTTGGAAACCCTTATCAATTAAAAGTTAATTTGGTGATGGTGGTGGGAGGGGACACTGGGGATCTCAAGGACCACTGAGCTACATTCCAAGCCCTTTTCATTTATTTTGTAAATTTTGAAATAGGGTCTTGCTAAGTTGCCCAGGCTGGCCTCAAACTTGTGATCCTCCTGGCTCAGACTCCCAAGTAGCTGGGATGACAAGTAGGCAACATCACACCTGGCTAAAAGTTAATCACCATGCAATAAAAAGGCCTTCTTGGTATCAAAGGATAGAAGCATAAAATTCAGACTAAAATATCCCCCAATACCAGCAGTATTTTTACAGTACAATTTTTACTTGCTGAATATCAATTTAACAAAACAAGCAAGGATGACCTTATCCTGGCAAAACTCAGAATGTTGTTTCTCCAACATCTTAGAAGGCAGTTTGATGTACCACATTCTTCCATCTGCTTTGTTCTATATGTTCACTCCCCAAAGGAAAATTAAACCCTTCTCAGGCAATGGCCAAAATTTCATTAATCACAACAAAATATAAACCAGAGAAGTAGCATGATACTAGAAAAAGAGATGGAATAAAAAGAGATGGTAATGAATTTAAGCAAATAGGAATGTATGTTGAGAGAACAAATCTATATAACATGTACAGGAATCCTATTAAATAATTCCATTCTCACTAACCTGATGAGCTTTCAGTAAATACTGTTAAGGTCTGTCCTCCAACACTTTGCAAGACGAATGGATGTTCCCTAGGAGCGCTGACTGAAGCTGGCTTTCCGCCAATATCATGAATATTTGCAAGATCCTCATTCAAAGTAAATGACACCTAACAGACATTAACCAGAGCTTATTACAATAGACATTTATATTCAAAGTACCTGTACAATTCTGATTATAAATCAAATAATGTTTTAAAATGTCAATCTTTAACTAGTCATTTTACTAAGCATTTTTTAAACCTCATAAAAATTCCTTAATACTCGTCCTTGCCAAATGAGTGACTATTTTAAGAATATAGAGAAATAGATTGTACTTGTAAGGGATAAAAAGTGATACATTTACTCTGAAAAGTTTACTTGCATACACAGGATACATTCTTTTTTTGTTCTTAATGATACTGCGTGAGTACATGATAAGGTTTTATTTTTGAATATTCTAACAAATACAACTAAATATTTATAAGGGTAACTCAATAATAAGGCTTAGAATAAAAAGACAATAGACGCCCTTTCAAAATGGTTTTATTGGGTCAGGGATTTAGCTCAGTGGCGCTGCGCCTGACTCGCAAGTACAAGGTCCTGAGTTTGATCCCCAGTACCAAGAAAAAAAAATGGCTTTTACTATATATACCAGATCTCCACAAAGGAACACCACATTTTATATTAAAGAAATTTATAGACATAAAATTACTGATCTCCCAATCATGTAGAAAGATCATCATATATATTAAATAGCACTCTATTATGTGCTAGGTACTGTACATTAAAAACTAAGCTCACTAGGTCAAAATCTAAAGGCCTCAAAAAATTCAAATCAAATAAATGCCTTTGCATTACATGAAGCAATGCTAAAATATTACTGAAATCATACGCAGTTTTATAGTACTGAAAGAAGGGATATTCAGTCAAAGAAGAAAAATGTTAAAAAATAATCTAGAAAAGAATCTATTAAACAAGGGTGGCATTTATACCTTTAAGTGTTCCTGACCATCAGCCATTCATTTAATGTGGAGTTGTCCAGAATGTAAACAATACCTTCTCTTAACTATGAGCAATGAAAAGTAAAACAATCTTGCATTTTAAAAAAAATTTTCATATAATCTTACCTCAGTCCTTCCTTGATTCCTAAAAGAAAGGAAATATTTAAAATTATTTAATTTCATATTGCTTTAAAGCATGAGTTAAGAGCTAAAATAAATAATGCTACTTCATTTTATATAAAATATACATTTACAGAGGCTATTTGTCCTAATTATATTTGACCAAATAATGATTTTATTATAATTCTAATCTTTATCTCTGGGCATTTTTAGCCTTCAGCAACAAGTGAATGCAGAGTTAATACAATAGTTAAACAATACTATTTAGTATACTCGAAAAGGTTTCATTTAACTAACGAAAGCTTAAAAGATAAAAAATTATTCAATTTAATCATTTTTTCCACTATAAAAATAACACACGGCCATTATCTAAATATTTTTAACACAGACTACTAGCCAGAAAAAGTTTTTAAATAGCCTTAATTTCACTGGTACTAGTGAAATCTTGGTATAGGTACCACATTATTTCCTGGGCATTGGAATTACTTGTTTTGAAATTAGCTTTGCAATTATGAAATTAATGTACATCCTATATGAACAGCCTTAATTTTTACAAAAACATGTATTTACCTACTATTATGCAAAGTACTGAATGTAAGATCCTTGCTCCAGTCAGCAAAAGACATGTTTTAATATTCACTTAAGCAAGACACTGCTAGGATCAGACAGGAGAACACCATTTCCTCCATTTTAGGCCTTAAGGGATAGCTCAACAAAGAGGCAACTCTGAGCTGAGCTTGAAGGGTACTCAGATTCACAAATGAGTGATCAGATTTAGCTAGAAGCGAGGAGCAAACAAGGAATACTGAGGCTAGGGGTATACAGTGATAGAACATGTGCTTGCCATAAGAAAGGCTCTGGGTTCAATCCTCAGCACCAAAAAAAAGCAAAAAACAAAACAAAATAAAGAATAGTGAGAGATGAACTAAAAGAGGGATTGAACGCCAAGCTATGGAAGATCACAGTACGAATCATGGACTTTATTCTTTAGGCAATGGCAATCCACAGATACTGTTTGAACAAATAAATAACAAGTACAAAAACCATCCAGCAAATTTGCACCAGAAAATATACATAGAATGGATTCAAAGTGGACAGAGATATGAAGACTAGCTATGAAAACTACTGTTTCTCCACAACACCCAGCTGAGTGTCAACTTGGCCTTCACTCAGCTGCTCAGTTACTATGGAACTACTATTCTCCTATCAAGGTTTATGTTAGATGCCTGGTACAGTGTGAGGTGCAGGCCCTTGTCCTCAAGGAGGCCCCAGTCTCATGAAAATAGGTCCACATACTCTAGTGAAATAAATCGGACACACATGTTTAAATACTGCATTGTTTCTCTGGTGGGGGATAGGACTGATATGTGTAATGGATGTTGGGAAATGGGAAGAAAGTGTTCAAATGGGAAGGGGAAGAAAGGGAGGCAGGAGGAAGAAAGTAAAGAGGGACAAGAAAAAAGTGAAAATAGAAGGAAAAATTGGAAACAAAGCTTTTGTACATAGGGAGGGAAGAGAGCTGGAGGGAGAACAGTATAAAATAAAATTTATTAATAATAAAAAGAAAATAGGTCCAACCCATGAAAATCTATAAACATAACAAATGCAAATTAAGTAAGATAGTTACATCTTGTCAAAGTGATAAAACTTTATGACAGAGGCACAACATACTGTCATTGGAAATGCAGACTAGAAAGCCAATAAAGACGAACTGAGTGAGGGATGAGGCCAACACGACAGGATTCCAGGGTAAAGGACTACCCCAAGTAAATATCTGAAATGAAAACATATCTAGCACATTCCTCTGACACCAGAATGGCAGCCTGAGGTCAAGCGGTCTTTTAGGCCATACTAAGTAGTCTGGATTCTGGACTCTTGTCTACTGTAGGCTTTCTTTTCTTTTTTTTTTTGGTACCAGGGATTGACCTCAGAACCTTGCGCTTGCTAGGCAGGTGGCGGAACCACTGAGCTAAATCCCTGGCCCTACTGTAGGCTTTCTTACTCTTTCACTGCATAAAATACAGTGCCAATCTTCTCTTTGTTGGGAAAATTTCTACAAAAGAGGTGAGAACATTTTAAAATGTCAAATAAAAACATGAATTTCCAGCTTTATTTAAAAGAGTGGAGGATGTGGCAACAACTGGCCTCAGATTCAGCTTGATGTGTGTTTAGGGCGGGCACTGATCACCATAATCCCCTCCCAGCGCTCCTGAGTTTAGCTTCTGGAGGCATTTAATATAGCTTCCTTTAGAACAGAGGTGCTGTGGATGAAGCAAAGGTAAAGTCACCGAAGACTCCCATAATATTTACTGAAATGAATGGAAGTGAACACAAAAACCCACATAAAAAGGAATGAAGTTACGCTGCCTGCCTCACAAGCACAGGATCCCGAGTTCAATCTCCGGCACCAAAAACAAAAATGGAATGAAGGCTTCAAGTAGGTAGCTTCGGAATATAAAGACGAGGTGCACAGCAGGTCACTAAGTTATCTGAAGTGTGATGATATGACTCAGGTGGGCAGAAAAGGAAAAAAGATGAATTAAAGATGACGGTGACATTTCCAGTCTGGATACCTAGAAAAGTACATAACTAGAAAATCACCCAGACTCAATTAGGGAACATAGGAGGGGAAGATAACTTCATTTTGACATGTTTAATTACAACAGCATCTTAGCTGGAATTGTAAAATACTGATGAGCTCTAGGATGAGTAAGTTTTCTAGGAAAAAAAGTTAATCCTTGAAGACTTAAAACTTATTGTAAAAGTATGACGTTATTCTCTTGCCTTAGTGTGTGAATGTTTGAAGTACATATGACCATCTGTTCTACAACTATAATACACCCTTTGTGTGATGACCTATGGTCAAAATGATAAAGATCAACTATTGTATCACACAGCAATATCTCCAGAAAATTTTTTTTAATATCTCCAGAAATTAATGAGGCAAACATCTGGCCTATTCTTCACTGAGTTCCTCATAATGTTGTGCATTTTCTCCTTTATTACTCTGAGTCCATTCCTCAACACCCCACAGCGACTTCTTTAGACTTCAGTCTCATTCCTTCTGCTTTTAAAATTTTTTTTATTAATCATGTCTTTCCTTTTAAACATTTCTTGAATCTAACACCAATAGACCCATGAGATTTATCATCACTGATACCTAATAAAGGACCAACTTGTCCCCAGTTAAGAAAATCAACCAAATAATATCAAGTTTTCCCCTATGCTTGAGGATTATTATTGCTTTTGTTTTGTTTGTTCATACCTCAGTTTCATGAATAATTCACCTCAAAATCACAAAGTGAGACCAAGCGGGCTGGGGATTTAGCTCAGTGGTTCCATTGCCTGTCTCACAAGCGCAAGGTCCCGAGTTCGATCCCCGGTACCAAAAAAAAAAAAGTGAGACCAACTAAGGTCTCTGCAGAGTGGGTTGAGTAGAATAGTCACAGTTCAAGTGGAGTGTAGAGGATGTTCCTGGGGTTGAGAGAACAGCCTGAGTCATGGTGTCAGAGCCAAGTCAGAAAAGGAGGGTTATCACCCCAGAAAGGGCTGGCCCAGAAAGAAGTATGTCAGAGTCTAGCAAATGAGGATATCCATACCAGGAGACAACCTGAGGCAGGCTCTGCACTAGAGCAGGATAAGCAGGCATCCAATGGAGGAGATGGAAGGGGAGCCTGACTGAGTGAGAAGGGCATCCCTGAAGGGGCAGCAGAAGTGGGAGCCCAGTGGGGGTAGTTGCAGCCCAAGCAGGGCGACAAAAGCATTCACACACAGTGTGAACAAATTAAGAGCAGAGGCCTAAACAAATAATACATTAATGACAAACTGAACTAGGTTTTTCACTTTCAAAAAAAGGTACAAATATGAAAAGGGAAAAAATTGGAACATATACTCTGGGATTGAATAGCAACTAGACAGTGGTTTGACTTTGTGATTTTTCAATACATAAAGATATACAGACATAAAGGTGTACATATGTGCATGTGTATACATATGTACACACACTCCCTAACTCCTGAGAAAGCCTGGGAGCAGCCTGCACTGGGCTATTCAAATCTTAGTTACTAAGTAACATTCTCCTCTAAAGGAAGGAGGGCTCCTTGGAGAAATAGGTGATCTAGGGCTCAAGGCTCACAGAGAAATGTACAGGAGGAGTCTAAAATATCTCCTAATATCAAAAAGTAAGAAATGGTGCTGGGTGTGGTAGCACATGTCTATAATCCCAGGACTCAGGAGGCTGGGGCAGAAGGATGGCCTCAAGTTCATGGCCAGCTTGGGCTACATACTGAGTTCAAGTCCAGCCTGGACTACATAGTAAGATCCTATCTCAAAAAAAAGGGGGGGGATACTTAAAGAATAATGAGGACACATCAAAAGATCACAAGACTTATATCACTGAACTGTGCAGAAAAATTGTTAATAAAATGGGGCCTGGGAAGTGCCTCAGAGGTACAGCACTTGCCTAGCATGCACGAGGCCTGGGTTCAAGCCCCAGGACCATAAAAAAATAAACTGTTAAAATGGCAAGAATTATGAGGGGTTTTTTTTATAACAAAAATAAAAATGAAGCATAAGAACAAGCTAGGCTGTTGTGAAAGGAGTTGTTTCTCCAGTTGCTCAGTGAGTCTGTTGTTCCTGTACAGGAAGGCTATTGATTTTTGTGTGTTGACCTTGTATCCAGCTACTCTACTGAATTTGGTTATTAAGTCTAGAAGACTTTTGGTGGAGTTCTTGCGGTCTTCTATACAGAGTATCATGACATCTGCAAATAATGACAATTTTTTTTCATTTCCTGTCTTTATTCCTTTTATTTCTTTCTCTTGTCTAATTGCTGTGGCTAATGTTTCTAAAACTATATTGAACAGGAGTGGTGACAGTGGACATCCTTGTCTTGTTCCTTATTTTAATGTGAAGGATTTCAGGTTTTGACCATTTAGTATGATATTGGCTGTTGGTTTTTCTTAGATGGCTTTTATCAGGTTCAGATAAAGACTGTCTATTCCAATTATCTGCAGGGTTTATATTAGAATGGGTGTTGGATTTTGTTGAATGCTTTTTCTGCATCTATTGAGATGATCATATGATTTTTGTCCTTGGCTCTATTAATATAGTATATTACATTTATTGATTTGCATATGTTGAAACATCTCTGCATCACTGGGATGAATCCCAAAACCAGCTGGAAGAGAGGTTAGGCAGAACTCTTGAAGACACTGGTGTAGGAAAAGATTTCACGAACAAAACCTCAGTTAAACATGAACTAGCACAAAGATCAACAAGTGGGATCTCTTCTTATTAAAGAGCTTCTGCAAAGCAAGAGAAACCAACAACAACATAAAGAGACAATCCTCAATGTGGAAAACAATTTTTACCAGCTGTTCCTCAGACAAAGGTCTACTATCCAGAATTTACAAAGGGGGCTGGGGATTTAGCTCAGTGGTTCCAGCACCTGCCTCACAAGTGCAAGGTCCCGAGTTCGATCCCCAGTACAAAAAAAAAAAAAATCAGAGTACACAAAGAATTTATAAAAATTAGACCTCCTAAATTTAAAGGAGGTCTAAATCCAAAAATGGGCATCTGAAATGAACAGACATTTCTCAGACAAAAATGTAGAAATACCAAATAAACATGAAAAAACGTTCAATATCACTGGTCATTCGAGAGATGCAGATGAAAACAATGCTGAGATTCCACCTCACCCCAGAAAAAATGGCTGCTGTCAAGAAATCAACCAATAATAAATGCTGGCGGGGCTGTGGGGAGAAAGGAACCTTTCTCCATTGTTGGTGGGAGTGCAGACTGGTGCAACCACTGTGGAAATCAGTATGGAGGTACCTCAAAGAACTAGGACTAGAGGTCCCATGTGACCCAGCTATACCCCTGCTGGGTATCTTCCCCAAAGAATTAAAACAATCATACCACAATGATATATGTGCACCCATGTTTATAGCGGCACAGTTCGTAATAGCTAAAGCTTGGAAACAGCCCAATTGCCCATCAACTGGAGACTGGATAAAGAAAATGTGATTTTTTAATAAAATGGAATACTACTCAGCTATAAAGAAAGAGAAACTAGAGACATTTATAGCCAAATGAATGCACATTGAGGCCATACTCTTAAGTGAAATAAATAGGACAGACAATGTGTAAATACCAAATAGTTTCTCTGGTATGGGAAACTGAAAGTGTAAATAAGGATAAAAATATATAGTAGATAATGTGAATTAGGAAGAAAAGGTCCAAAGGGGAAGGGGAAATGTGAAGGGTAGGGGAAAGGAAAGAAGGGAAAGGAATAAATAGGAAAAAAGGAAAAAATGGAAACAAAGTCTTTGTAAATAGGGAGGGGTGGAGTGGTTGAAGGGAAGGCAGGGGAATGGGGAAAAAAATAAGAACCAAGATATATCATGTAAAGGTATAAATTCCCAATAATGAATGTCAGCATACTGTATACCTAAGATTTACCAATAAAATTAATGAATTTTTTAAAAAAGAACAAGTTAGGAGGAGCTGTCATTGACTAAATTTTGAAAAATCTGAACATCAGAATAAATGATATGGCAATGAATTGTACCCACTGAATAAAATGAGAACCCATAAGCTGAATCCATAAATTGCTACTCAGTGAATAAGTTACAAATTTTGATTAAGAATGGATTATTTATATAATTCACCCCACAGAATATGTTATTATTACAAAGATAAAATACTAAATTTACAGGAAAGAAGCTTAAAAGACACCCCTTAATCTAGTAGCCAAAGTCAATACCACCAGTAGAAGCACATAAATCTTGCCAGAATACTACAGGAACAGCTTCAACTTTATAATACTACTGCCAAGGATGTGTAACTCAAATCTAATCATCAAGAAACATCAGACAAACTCAAATTTTATAAAATAATTGCCTTGTAAATGTCAACAGTATTGACATTTATACAAAATAAAAGTCAAGGAAAGACTTCAGAATGTTCTAGATTGAATGGAGGAAAATAAAAAGACATGACAACAGAATGCAACCTAAGATTCTAGGATCCTTCTGTTATAAAACAATATTGAGACATCTGGTAAACCTTAAATAGCTGCACTACTTACGCACAGACATATTGTGATTAGGCAGGAAATGTCTTTATAGGAAATACATATTAGAGTATTCAAGGGTGACAGGGTACGTCAGCAACTTACTCTCAAGTGGTTGTGGAAAAACATTACACTATCCTAATTTATCTGCTTGAGATTGTTTTAAAATAAAAACCTTAAATAATTTTAAAGCATGCCCCATTCTTTACTTAGAGGTATGAGGATGTTATTAATTTTTTTCTATAACAAACAATATATAATTAACATTGTTTATCAATCTTTGCATTACTAATGTTGTTTCCATGGGATAAATTCTTTGAAATTGATAGGACTGCTGGATCAAAGGCATGAATATTTTATTATTAATTTTTTAGCTCTGTTATCATCCCAGTCTCACTCTATGCACAAGTTCACCTTTCTCTATTAATAGCAGCACCAGAAATTGAGCATAATCTTGGGCTGTGAGCTGTCAGTGAAAACAATGGGATTGTAATTCTATTTTGTTTTGAGCAGCAATGTTGTGTGTTGTATGTTATTTGTATATACACACAATGATGTTGCCAAACTGCCTTTCAAAAAGTTTGCACCAATTTAAATGACTATCAACAGTCATTTAAACAGTCATTTTTAATTTAAAAAAATTACATTTCAGTGAATTTTTGTTTGCAGACTTTTTATTATTGGTGGGCCCCCATATGACTTAGAATATAAAATATTTTTAAAAATAAAGCTACAAATTAAGTGCGCCTGGGAAAAGTCATTTTAGTATAGGCTGCATGACTCATGATTATGATTGTTAGTTAAATATAACATGAATCAAACACTGAGAAAACTGAAGTATACCCAGGCAAGGTGGTGATAAAGAAAAAAAGCTGGTGGGGCCAGGGATTTAAATGATTTCGGCGCCTGCCTCACAAGAGCAAGGTCCCGAGTTCGATCCCTCGCATCAAAAAAAAAAAGAAAGAAAGCTGGCTTTAAAATTAAACAAGCTAAAGCAAAACTATAAACTAACATGTGGTACATGTAAGGTGTCCATAAAAACAGTCTAAGTACAACAGTTTAAGAACATCACACAAACTGCTTTATACAAATAGCCCAAATGTTACCAACAGAACAGGGTTTTATTTTCATCTTATTCACAACTGGACTCTTTTTTTTTTTTAGGTCTTAAGTCAGAGCCACACTTGGGAAGAGCTGCATTACCAGCTGGATGCTTCTTTCCCTGCCTCTGCCTCTCCCAGTCTTTCCATCCTAGCCTTTTCTACTGGAATGAACCACCACATCATGGAGAGCTTCTTCCATGGAGAGCTTTCATGCTTCTGGCCCATGCTGCTCAGCATGCTGCTGCTTAGCTTTGAGAGAGATGTGGTAGGGAGGAAGGTTCATACCCACACACATTAGACACGAGGCAGTGGGCTATGGAGGATGTGTGGTATGAATACTTAATGACTATTTCACATACATATATTGCATCAGTAAAGTGTTATTATCTCCTTTAACAGATGAAAAAACAAATGTGAGCAACTTACCCAAAAACACAGTGCTAGTTAGTGAAAAAAATCAGAACTAAACATCAGGCCTAATTCCCAAGTTCAGACTCTTTAACTAATATGCCACAAAGTCTTTCTAAAACCTTAGTGTTTTCATTTTTTACTCCAAAATACTTTTTTTCTTTTTAAGCCAAAAGAGCCCATAAACTAGTTAATTTTCCTCTCAAGATCAATAGTCAGGCATGGTAGCACACACATGTGCGGAATCACAGCACTCTGAGAAGCTGAGGCAAGAGGATCGCAAGTTCAAGCCCAGCGTAAGCAACTTAGTGATTGAGTGAGATTGTCTCATAATAAAAAATTTTAAAAGGCTGGAGATGTAGTTCAGTGTAGAGACCCTAGGTTCAATCTCCAGTACAGAATCAGTAGTTGATTGCCTACCTTCTAGTTTTAGAAATATTTGATGACAGTTTACCTGGTTTGCCCTGCTTCTTCTCTTAATGGCCCTAATACCTTCCAGTGTTCCACACTACTCATAAGACAATGACTAAAATAGTTTACTTATCATCCTATCCTCAGTCTATCCAAGAGCAGCACTAAGAACCGAACATACTGTTGCACTATGAGATAACTGACAAAGAAAAGAGTGGGATCATCATTCCTCTTCATTCTAAACAAACATCTATTAATGGAGCTTGTTATTTACTGCCACATAAATCTGATGACTCATATTATGCTCTAAATCAACTATAGTCCTGATAATCTAGTCACGTACTGCTAAGGCATTCCTCATCCATCCTGCACTTGTGTAATAGTGAATGTAGAAATTCAGCAACCCCAATGAAAACTAAATTAGGAATGCAAATAAGGGAGCCTGGAGAACACAGCCAGAAAACCTACTGGGGAACAAGCTATTAATTACAAGCATTTCCATGGCAATCTTAGGCTACTATTTCTATAAATTTGTTCTCATCCTTCAAAGGTCTAGATCTTCTACAAGACTGATTATATGTCATGTTAGGTAGCTACATCTTTGGCCTACATATAAAACACACATGCACAATCTGCTCCTTATCTGTTTCCTTTGTCAGAAACTCTTCTTCCGTCACAGGATTTTTTTTTTTTTTTTTTGGCAGTACTGGCACTTTACCACTGAGTTACATCCCCACCCCTTTTAGATTTTTATTTTGACATATTAAACTGCCCAAACTGACCTCAAGCTTGCAGGTCTCCTGCCTTAGCCTCTTGAGCTGCTTGAATTACAGGCATGTAATTCCATACTACATTACAAAACTCTTTTTTAAAAAAATGGGTTTTTTTTCTTCAACTGTGATTAACTAAAGTGATTTGAACACAGGGATTTCAAGTCACTTCAAAAGAATTCAGAGACTAGAATAGGAAAAAGAAGGAATAGAGGTATTGGCCGTCCACCCTATGGAAAACGTAAAGGAAAAGCACAATAAACTCCATTAAAAGTGAATCACAAAGAGAACAAAATTGAAGTTCAGAACTATGTGCTGAAGTCAGCAAAACAGAGCCTTACAGAGGCTTGAGAAATTCCTAACTATGATCAGTAGAATAAATAGAGATGTTCTAAAATTTTGTTCATATGTTAAGTATCCAAAATAATCTGTATGTAATCTAGAGGGTTACATGCCAAACTGTCATTACCTTTCAAGAGTGTGAATGGGGAAAACAGATGACTTTTTATTTTGTACAGAAGTTATCGTAAAAGATAAAATAAAAATAAGAATGTATTACTTCTGCAACAAAACACAGTATTTCTATGGGACTCTGGTTGGACCCCTACAAGAATCAACAAGGCCAGCTCATAAAAGCAGCCCGGTAACACATGGAAGAATCACACACACACACACACACACACACACACACACACACACACACACTTGCTAAAATTTAGGGTAACCATACAGTTTATTGTAAAACCAGGAAATACTTCACTCAGGAGGCTGAGGCAGGTGTATTGCCTTGTGCCCAAGGCCAGCATGGGCAACACAGTGAGCTCAAGGCCAATATTGGGAGACTTTGTCTTGAAAAAAAAAAAATAAATAAATAAAATAAGAAGGGGGACATTCTGGACAGTGAAGGAAGGGAAGACTATTAATAGCTGAACTGGGAAATATTAATTGGGATTCTTCTGGGCAAACTGGGAGGTACCTATGTGTTTTAGTAGTTCATCAACTTTAAGGTAGAAAAGAGCCTAAAGTTTTCTACCAAGCAAGGGTTGATAAAGAAAATAGCAGTATCTTATTATTGCTTATTTAGTATGTCATCTTAAAAATCTTACTTTAGAGATGAAAGTAATATTTGGGGCTTGCATAGCTTTCCCTGAACTTGGTTCTTTTTTCTTATATTTCCTGAGTTTCCCTTTGCCCACACTAAAAGAATGATTTTTAGATTACTCAATCAGGTATTTTCTTTATACAGAAGTTTAAAGAAATATAACATTCACGGTAGAAAAAATAAAAATGAGTTTACAAAGCACTTTAACAAACCCTAAGCTATTTAATTTGTCTTACAAACACTCTCCTGTGGGTAGGAAAGGCATTACCGTCCAACATTTCACAGACAAAAACACTAAGGCTAAGAATGGTAAGGCCCAAAGTCAAACAGGTATGCACAGCTATTTAGACGAAAAAGCCTCATCTGAAGCTCTAATGAAATCATCCCACAATACCACGGGGTGCCGCAGACTATTTTCCTTTAGCCTGTCCTTCAGTGACATACACATACAAAGGTTTATTTTAGTGGTACTTACCATTTCAAGAAAGCATAATATAAAAAATTCTGATGTCCTTAATAGAAAAGTAAGCATGTATCTGCATTACAAAGAATTCCACTTTAGAGGGGAGAACCACAACAGATTTATAATCAAAAACATGCATTCTTTTCCTCTTTCAAAAAAGTTTTAAAAAGTTTCTATTCTTTGAGACAGGGCCTCACTATGTACTTCATGCTGGCCTTGAACTCAGTGTCTCCCAGAGTGGCCTCAAATTCGCAATCCTCCTGCCTCAGCCTTCTGAGTGCTGGGATTATAGGCATGTGGCATCAAACCTAGCTTCCAGTAAAAGTCTGACTAAGGCTGGGGATTGTAGCTCGGTGGTAGAAGACTTGCCTAGCATGTATGAAGGCAAAGGTTTGAGCCTCAGCACGAGATAAAATAAAAGTATGATAACTGAAGAAAATGTGATTTATCAGGGCCGGGGATTTAGCTCAGTTGGTTCCACCTCCTGCCTTGAAAGTGCAAGGTCCCGAGTTCGATCCCCAGTACCAAAAACAATGTGATTTATCTACCATTTCCAGGAATACATTCATCTTACAAAGTTAAATTATATAAATGATTATTTCCTTACTATCTCACTGTATTCATATAGTATATGTGCTGCCGAAGTGTGCACCTCATTGGAGTCATATAAAAGCCCCACAAAACAGGCAACTTTAGGAACAAGAAATCTAAACAGAAAAATTCAGTGACCTACAAGTCTCACTGATAATAAGTGACTGAGCGGTAACTAGAAACTGCTGGAGTTTTCTTATCACTCAAAGGCCAGAATTCAGCCTGACTCTGCTAATGAATGTATAATCAAAGGTTGGGAGTACAGCTCAGTGACAAAGCAAGCATGTCCTTAGCATGGGCAAGGACCTGGGTCTAATACCCAGCACCACAAAAATAAAAATAAATAAACGTGGTCATACTTTCAGAAAAAGAGATATATTACTTGTTCCTACCTAACTTTAGAACTTTAAGCATTCCAATCAGTATCTCGTTAAAATGAGACTCTAAAAGATATACCCAAAACAAAGGTGAGGCAGACAAAAAACTAAAAACTTTGAACAAAAACACATGAAGGGGAAAGGGTGGGGTGTGCCTCAAGGAAACATTTCCCATCCTATCCCTTAAACCCCAGTCAATAAAAACAAGTCTCACACACACACACACACGCCACAAAGGTATCACAGTTTCTTACTTTAAATCATCCAAGAATAAGGCACTATTCTTCCAAAGAACAAAACCCAGAAGGTGCCCAACAAATTCAAACTCTGCAACTGTCTGGTTTTAATGAGGAGACTTTAAATTGATCCCTTCCCTTAAAAGGTATAAGATTTGCATACAGACACTGAGTATTTTAGGCAAAAAGAGGCATACGTTTCATACTTTGGGAAAACAAGCAAGAGAAAGTTAAGCACTAAAATGTTCATACTCTCGGGCTAGAGATGTAACTCAGTGGCTGAGTACCTTGCCCAGCATATATGAGGCCCTGGAGTTGATCCCCAAGACAGTTCACAATGTCATTTAGTTTCTTACTTTTGAAACTATAAGGAAACAAAAGACTAAAATAGCTACTGTTACTAACTTATCATAGAGGTTTTCATATACGTATTCAACAAAAATTTACTGTATGTAGGTCAGACACTATTCTAAACACTGGAGACATAGTAATCATCGCGAGAAAAATCTCAATCTTATAGCACTTATATTCCAGTAAGAGACATGTACAACACACAAACAAATATACAGTATGTCAGGGCCCGGGATTTAGCTCAGTGGTGCTGCCAAGGTCCCGAGTTCCCAATGTCCCGAGTTTGACCCCCAGTACCAAAAAACAAAACAAACAAACAAACAAACAAACGAAAAGTTAATGGAAACTAAGGGCGGCTGCAGCCTCTGCAGAAAGACAAAAGCAAAGAAACCAAACTCGAGAGGATCCCAGGTAGTGTGATTATAAGAATCAAAAGAATCAAGAACCGCACACTTAAAAAAAAGAAACAAACAAACAAACAAACATACAGTATGTCAAAGGGACATAAGAAAAGGTCAACTACAAAACAGATGATAAGACAGGACAGAATACTGGGTGCCAACTCATATAGGGTAGTCATACACAGGGTGAGCTGACATTTGAACAGAGGTCCAAAAAAGTGCAGGAGCAAGCCACAGAGCTATACAGAAAGGAAGAATGTTCCAGAGAGAAGGGACAAAAAGAACAACTGTTTAAGTCAGAGATGCATCTGAGCCATCCAGGTAGGAACATCAAAGAGATGACCAGAATTATCTGGTGTCAAGAGAGAGGTGACACATGAGCCATGTTTAAATACAATTTGGTATTTAAAGCTAAGGTCAGTTGAGACCACTAGAAAGTAAGTGAACAGAGAGAAAGAAGATAAAAAGAGAAAAAACTAAGGATCGAGCCCCGGGGTCATATAATTAGAGACTGAGATGAGAAGGGGCTACTAATAGAGACTAAGAGCAGTCAATGAGGGAAGAAGACAAGAGAGTGCTGTCCCAGATATGATATGAAAAAAAGTATTTCAGGAAAGAAGTGATCAACCACATTAAATTCTGTTGAAGGTTAATTAAGAAGGCTACTATCTAACTAGTTATCAATGTGGATACAGCACACTATTTAAAAATAAAAGGAATTTTTTGAAGCAACAAATTCTTTGGCATGAGAACCTACTGCCCCATGCTTGAATTTAGACCCAGCTATGTAAGTTGCTTTGGCCAACAGGACTTTAACAAACAGACAAAAGTGCAGGCTTGCAAAGTGTTTGTGCTCTGGGTTTTCACCTCTCTTTTGCTACTAGGAACTCATCCACTGTTATGTATAATAAAGACACTAGAATTGAAACAAATGGCCATTACTCATGTGATATCAAGCCACTGACACTAATGAGGTCATCCTTGCCAGGAGGGCCAGCCAGAACCAATCCACAGAATTATGAACAAATAAAATGAATTTTGCTCTAAGCCACTAAGTTTTAGGGTGGTTGTTATGAAGCAAAAGTTAACTGACAAAGAAGAAAATATGGTAACAGTTAAGAGCTGTTTCAATAATATAGGAGGCAAGGAATCTGACTGGAGTTCAATTAAAAATGATTGGATGCAAAGAATGGAACATAAGGTTTAGGCTGACATCAGCTGAGTTTTTGAGGCTTCTCTGTTACACTGTTCACTAGAAGTTCCCTACACTCTCCCAAAGCCCCTATAATAAATAGGTAGGGTAGCACAGTGGCAAAGGCCTTCTGCTGAAGCACTTCTGCTGGTGATCTAGTTATCCCCAATCCAAGCCCACCTCCTCACATGAGGTACAGAGGATAGAAGGTTGGGGAACTACTCTGCACCTCTCCTTACAGGCCACTTACTCACCCACTCCTGAGAAGGCTTGCCCGATGTGCTTTATTTCTCATCTTTCAAGTAAATTCTTTATCTGAACAACATCTGTAATCACGTTCAAAAGTGTGTGTAAAAATTTGAAAAACAGCTTTTTAAAATGTTAATAATATGTAAATAACTTACTTGGCAATCCGCAGTTTCCCAACTTCACCTCTCCCAGGGGCTTTAGCCCATTGCTGTGACAAATATTTAGGAACCTAAAACAAAGTAAAACATTTTTCAGATGATGAATATGAGTACCCAGGGATTATACAACTTATGCAATATAATTAGTAAATAATAGAGTCATAATTCAAATCCTGACAGTCTAGCTCCAATGTCCATTTTCTTAACCAATGTATTACATTTTATCTGCAACAGGATACGTGCTATCAGATAGGTTTTAATTTTAAAAAAGAAAAATGGAATAATATATGTTGAATCTTACTTCGCATCTTCTGAGTAGTGTGGACTCTGTAATCAGTATATACCATTAAGGTTATTCTATTATGAGGAATAAATGAGATACTTTACATAAAGTATGAAGCATATACCTTATGTAAAGATAGTACTCAATGAGTGTTAGTTGTCACTGCTATTTCTCTTGGTAATCTTGGAATGATAATATGAATATGTATGCCTGAGTCAGAGGCCATTGTGAAATCTAGGAAGGAAAAAAAAATCTATGTAGCAAGACTTCATTTGGGGGGGAAAAAATCCTGACTATTAGCCAAATAAATTGCAGTATGCCAAATACAGTAAGAATAAGAAACAGAAGGTATTTGTTCAATTATGCATACATCCCTCACACTAAAATTTACTGAACTACTGCTAGGTTTCAGACAATATGCTAGAGGTTGGGAAAGAAGGGGAAGGGAGCCAACAGTGTCAGATACCATGCTAGACATTATACATCCACTAACCCATTTGATCCTTCCAATCACCCTGCAAGTTTGCTATCATTCTCTTCATTCTATACATGAAAAAACTGAATCTGAGAGGTTTTGTTGTTGTTGTTGTTTTGTTTTTGAGACAGGGTCTCACTATGTAGTCTATGCTGGCCTTGAAGTAGTTATGGAGCCCAGGCTGGCCTTGAACTCACAGAGATTCTCCTGCCTCAGCCTTGAATCGGGGAGGTTTGAAACAAATTAGCTAGTATTGGATACAATATTTGACTCTAGGTCTGAGGTTCTTTACTGCCTTACACTGTCCTTCATAAGGGTACATATGCTTAAAAAAAAAAAGATTATGTAAAAGGTCTAAGGGAAAGATTTAACATGTTAACAATATTTCAACTATACACTTCTTCACTCAAACAAGCTTAGAGGATTTGGCAAACTATATCTATCCATTAGATCTCCTTTGATTTTAGATGACAGAAAACCTGCTGAAACACCAAGAGGATTGGGCCTGGGATTTAGCTCAGTGGTTCCACCGCCTGCCTTGCGAGCGCAAGGACCCAAGTTTGATCCCCGGTACCAAAAAAAAACCACAAAAAACATAGAGGATTGACTGACCCAAGTAACTAAAAATTCCAGAGGTAGCTTTAAGGTATCTTACGAGCTCAAATGATGTCACCAGGACTTTCACCATCTCTTATCTCTTCTGTGCCCCATACTTACACAATTCTTAAATAGGCCTCCCCCTTGAAGAGCAAGATGGTTAAAGCAGCTCCTATACAGCAAGTCTCCTTCCCAAAAGTCTCTAGTCCAAATGTGCTTCTTGTGGTATTTGGTCATATCATTGGACCTATCATTGTACTCAGAGATGAGATACTTTCAGTGGCCATCTTTGGAGAAGGGTAGTCAACACTATTAGAATCATACAGACTAAAAACAGGAAATTTACATTTTCCATAAGTAAAATCAAGGAGCTGTTCCAATCTTAAGAGTAGCAAATACTGATTAGTCAAAGAAGTAATAAATGGTGCTGGGCAACTTGGAGTCCTTATGTAGAAAAATGAAGATAGATATCCTTCACACCAATTACAAAAGTTACTCAAAAGAGGTTAAAGACTTACAGGTAAAACCAAAAACAATGAAACTGTTTGCCAAGTAGTTAGACATTCGCAGGCCTGAGGGACAAAAGGGTTCCAAAATAGTATGTTTTCTTTGCCAATAGTTAAATGAAGAAAAGAAGATCTCAGTATATAACACATTTATAATCATGTGCAAAAGACACAGGGCCTCTATTTCTAGAACATGGTATACAATGCTCCTGGTTGTTGTAGCCTACTGGCTCAGTATCAGAAAGGGGCACATTCTTTAAAGTCCCTTCCTGCCTTGGGCTGAAACCTGATTTAGATGAGAACTTTTTCCTTAGTAAATTTCATTTATAAGTTTCTTATAAGATTAAGACAAGAAGTCATTCTGCAACAGTAACATTATCCAAATTCCTACTCAGTACAGATACCTATATGGCACTCCTCATCTTTTCACTGCAAGGCATAATTCTATCTATATTTGCTTTACAATAAACTCTGCCTATAGTTCTGCACAGCTGCCTATATATGTTGTCTGAATTCTTTCACTGAAGACATCAAGAACTGAGGAACAAGGGCTAGTTCCTTGTGGTATCAGGACTAGGCTTCCTGGTGACAAAACCACTAGAAGAAAACATAGGAGAAGTGCTGCAGGACATTGGAGTGGACAAGGATTTTTTTTTTCAGACAAGACTACCAAAGCACAGGAAATAAAAGCAAACACGGGCAAATAGAATTACATTAAAATAAAAAGCTGCTGTACAGCTAAGGAAACAACAGAGTGAAGAAAGCCTCAGGGTGGGAGAAAATATCTGCAAACTACACATGTAAAAAAGAGTTAATATCCAGACTATATAAAGGCCTCAGGGCAGGGATTTCGCTCAGTTATTCTGCCATCTGCCCCACAAGCCCAAGGTACAGATCCCTGGGAAGGAAGGAAGGAAGGAAGGAAGGAAGGAAGGAAGGGGCGGGGGGGCGAGGAAGGATGGATCTCAAAAAACTCAACAGCAAAACAAAACAAAAAATAATTTAAAAATTGGCAAAAGGGCTAAATATATAGATATTTCTCAAAAGAAGACATATATATGTCTTCAGGTATATGAAAAATGTATGAAACAGGTATATTAAAAAATGCTCTACATTAATAATTATCAGGGAATGCAAATCAAAACTACAGTGAGGTATCATCTTACTCTAGTAAGAATGGCTATCATCAAAAGACAAACGATAACAAAGGTTGGAGGATGTGGAGAAAAGGGAACCTTTGTATATTGCTGATATGAATATAAATTAGTACAGTCATTATGGAAACGGTATATGGAGGTTTCTCAAAAAATTAAAAATAAACTACATATGATCCAGCAAATCCCTGTCCTGGGTATACACCCAAGGAAATTGTTGGGAGCAATTCTACATAATTTTGGGGAAAAATCATTTCACAATTAAATTATGATTAGGCCTAGTTTTCCTGCCTACTGGCCAGCTATTACTTACCAACACATAACTCCATTGTTGCCTCTGGGCACAGCTAAAACCTCATTGGTCTGGCAGGATTACATCAGCTGAAGACATCTTGGGGAGGAACAGATTCCTAATCAACATAAATTCTTCATGAACTGGGATCTTCATTTGCAAAACTTCCTCATTGTTCTAGGATTATCTCTGCACCCCTCTGAGACATCTGTTACTCCCAAAGTACTGAATAAAGGTGTGGGAAGCTCGGGATCTTTTGTCTTTGCTGCCCAGAGCAGCACTGATCATCCCCAAACCTCAGTTTCTTCTCTAAGTCTCATTTTCCTGTCTTTTATCAATTAATTTGCCTCGTGCTGTCACGGCTCACAGGAGACTAGGACTCACTTGCAGGGGTTCTAGTAAAGTCCCCTTTCCCTATCCCCTACAGGAAATGAAATCAGTATCTGCACTCCCATGTTAACTGAGCACTATTCACAATAGCCAAGAAATGGATAAAACTTAAAAGGCCATCAACTGATGAACAGATCAAAAAAATGTGGTACCTATATACAGTTCAACACTATTCACCTATAACAAAAAAAGGTAATCCTGTCATTTGTGACAATATGGTTATAACAAGATTATGTTAGGTGAACTAAACAAGGAACAGAAAGACAAATACTGCATGAACTCATTTAGGTATGGAATATTAAAAAAAAGTTGATCTCACAGAAATTGAGAGTAGAATAGTGTTTACCAGAGACTGCAAAGGTTAGGAGGAAAGGTTAAAAATGAGGAAAGAATGATCAATGGTACTAAACTGAAGTTAGGAGTGAAAAGTTCTAGTGTACTATCGTATGGTAGGTTGACTATAGATACTATATACCACATACCACAAAAAAAGAAAAACTTGAGGAAAGGATTTTGAATATTTTTGCCATAAATAGGTGATAATATATGGTTTCTCATTAATGTGTACAATTTCTATGTCTGTATCATTTAAAATTTTTAATTAAAAAAGAAATATAACCTCGCTGAGAAATTTTTTTTAAAAAGCAACAGCAAATGTTCACAACTAAGTATATGAAATGTACAAATACTATTGCAACATCAAATGAAATCTGTGAATCCTTGGACCATATAAACTATTACCTTATGATCCCAATCTTGAAATATTACCTAACATGTTAGCCTTTGCTCCCTACTTTGTCTTTGATTTTTAACTCCAGGGAAATTACATGTCAATTACTCCAAATAAAAAAACTATTTTCTACAGATAGCAGTCTACTCTTACCAATCAATCACAAGTGCAATTCCCTAATAAAGTGACCAGGGAAAAGATGGTATCTTTCCTTCATTATATTCCTAGTTGATGGTTCAAGTGAACCTATTTCCAGATACTCTAAGATGTTCTCATTATTGCTAACAGTATCCCTCCCATCAACTGCATTCCAAGCAACCATTCTGACTACCATCTCCTAAATCCCAGTTCTCAGATGTGAGGGCGATCTGGCTGCGACATCTGTCACCCCACTGATCGCCAGGGTTGATTCGGCTGATCTGGCTGGCTAGGCGGGTGTCCCCTTCCTCCCTCACCGCTCCATGTGTGTCCCTCCCGAAGCTGCACGCTCCTTCGAAGAGGACAACCACCCCCCATAGAGGAGGACCGTTTCCTCGCTCAAGGGTATACGAGTAGCTGCGCTCCCCTGCTAGAACCTCCAAACAAGCTCTAAATCCCAGTTCTCTCCTCAGTACTTCAGTTCCAATTATGTCTATCCTTTCAATTCACTAATTAACCATTTTCTCCCTGTTCCATCTGCTGATGTCTTCACTTCTTTTAATGGATCTAGATTTCATGGTCCACCATTAAAACTGTTTCCTTGCCCCAATCCTACTTGCCTGGCAGAACCTTAATCTTCATGAAAGCCTCACCTTCCTCCACATTTGCACCTAAGCAGCTGAGGAAACAGTCTTGCTAATTGGTCTCACTATACAGCTATAAATATCAACTAAGCCCTGAGCAATGCCTGACAAATTAACTATATCTCCTTAGTAAATCACTCCCCCGCTCCAGATGATTCAAGCGTTCTCGTCATTTCTCAAACCTACAACACCTCATCCTCCTCACTCCCTCTGTGCTGATGACCTAACTTCCTCTTCTACTGAGAAAAAAAACAAAAGAGAACTTCTACATCCACCACTTATCCAGTTGGTTCTTTTTACTCTTCCCGCCTCCTTTTAAAACAATGAACTATGGCCAATCCCTCCACTAGTGCATACTCAATTTCCTTCCCAGGTATGTCAAACCAAGGACATCTTTCCTTCAATTCTACCCTCTCCGCTACCCTCTCCCCTGCTTAATCACTCTCAGAATAAAAGCAGCTAACACTCACAGTGCACACTACATGTACCAGGAAGATTCTAAAGGGCCCCATAACCCTCACCTGCTAACATCACACCCTTGTGTAATCTCCTTTCCTTTTTTAAAAAAATTGATGTACATTTTAAAATTGGTGTACATTTACAATATATATAATAGTTACATTTGTCTTGAGGAACAGGTATATGTTCATATATCTTGATCATTTTTGATCCCTTAACCTCTACCCTCCTCCATTTCCAGAGTCTACTTTTTTGTTGTCTACTATCTCTCCTTTATTTTACTCATATTTATTTAATCTCCCTTCCTCAAGTGTACACTCATGGCAAAGGACAGGCTATCGATCAGGTTACATAAGACTGTGACTCTGGCTGGCTCTTACTGCTTCCTCAGTTTGCTTGCTTTGTTGATGGAAGCTGCACTCTCCCAGAGGCCCATGTGGCAAAGAACTAAGGGCAGGTTACAGTGAAGAGCCAGCTCAGAACTTAGACTCTCAGTCCAATAACTCCAGAAGAACTGGATTCTGCCAACAACGACATGAACTTGGAAAAAATCTTTCTTCAGTCAAAACTTCATGTGAGGGCTGAGGATTTAGCTTCAGTGGCACTGCGCCTGCCTCTCAAGTGCAAGGTCCTGAGTTCGATCCCCAGTACCAGAAAAAAACCCAAAAAAACAACAAAAAAAGGTTCATTAAAAAAAAAAAAGACTTCATGTGAGAATACAGCCCTAGCTGACCCCTGGTGGCAGCTATGACAGGCAAAGCTGTGTCTCCCTTGAAGCAGAGGACTCAACTAAGCTAGCCAGGACTCCTGACACACAGAAACTGTAACAGAATGAATGTGTTGTTTAGTTACAAAATTTGTGGTAATAAATTATGCAGCAGTAAATAACTGATATAGTAAGCAATAAGCACTCTCCTAAATGCTTTAAATATATTAAAAATTCAATCCTCACACCAGGCATGGTGTCACACACCTGTAATCCCAGCACTTGGGAGGCTGAGGCAGGAGGATCACTGTGAGTTCAAGGCCAGCCTGGGCTGCAACAGTGAGTTCAAGACTGCCTGAACTACACAGTGAGACCCTGTCTTTAAAAAAAAAAAAAGGAAAAAGAAAAATTCAGTCCTCACACAATCCTATAATTCTCCACTTCTAAGTCTAAGCTTCCTTTTGTAAAATGGAAAAAATAATAGGATTGTGTGAGGGTTGATGAAGGTAACAAACTTACCAAGGGCAAACTCTATAACCCTTTCTACCACTATCCCACTTTTCTGACTCTACAGCAAAACTTGAGAAAGTTCCTTTACTGGCCATCTATACCTACTCCTCTAGGCAGGCTTTCCTCCCCACCATACCAATAAACTGATCCAAGGGTCAAAGATCTCCATACTGCCAAGTGCACATTTAGTGTTCACCTATACAACTATGAACAATATTTAAGAAGTAATTATTTCCTCTTTCTTTGAACATTTTTTTTTTTTGGTACCAGGGATCGAACTCAGGACCTTGAGCTTGTAAGGCAGGCAGCGGAACCACTGAGCTAAATCCCTGGCCTGAACACTTTCTTTATTTGGCTTCTGAGTCACCACATTCTCTTGATTTTCCTTCTACTTCACTGGAAATCTTCTCTAGATAAGATTTCCCAGCTGAGTATGGTGGTACTCACCTGTAATCCTAGCACTCAAGAGGCTGAGGCAAGAGGATCACCAAGAGTTTGAGGACAGGCTGGGCTAACATAGTGAGTTTAAGACCCAGCCTGAACTGCATAGCAAGACCCTGCCTCAAAAAACAAACAAACAAAAAAAGATTTTCCAGCTAAGTGAGAAATTGAGTCAGGAGGATCACAAATTCAAAGTCAGCAGGGACAACTTAGCAAGATCCTGCATCAATCTATATATGAATGATTTCCTCCTTTTTTTTTTTGGTACCAGGGATCAAACTCGGGACCTTGCGCTTGCGAGGCAGGCGGCAGAACCACTGAGCTAAATCCCTGGGTTCAATTCCCAGTATCTCACACACACACACACACACACACACACACACACACACACGTTCTTCCTGATCTCTTAACTTCAGAGGCCCTTGGATTCAGTCCTCAGACTTCTCTTCCACACAACCTTATGTAATCTCACAGCTTTAAATACTATCTGTATAATGACAACTCCCAAATTTCTAACAAGCCCAGGCTCTCTTCCAAAGTCACAACTGCTATATCCTACTGCCTACTCTGAACTTTCCATCTGAATATGCAGTAGGAATTTCAAATTTAAAAATCTCCATATTAGAACTCTTATTTCTCCCTCACACACATATACCTCCTCAATTTTCCACATCTTAGTAAAAAGCAACTCTATTCTTCTAAGCACTCAAGTTGAAAAGTCTTTTTTCTAACATTCCACATCCAATCAAATGGCATATCCTATCTTAACCTCTTCAAATTACATCCATACCCAATCCCCTTCTCACTAATTCCAGTTACTCTCCTAGTCCAGGTCTCTCATACAGTTCCTAACAGCCTCTTAACTGATTTTACTTCCTTGAAAACAAGCTTCTCAAAAGTCCCAGCCCCTTAAGTCTAAAAAGAGGGGGGAGGGGAAAAAAAGAAGAAACAATGCCATAAATGGTTCCAAAGCTCCAAAACATTCTGTGGACCCTTCAGTTATGAGTTATCTGTGTTGCTTTCAATGTCTCCACGCTCATCGAAAATCAGATAGAGACACGGTAATGGGTTCAACAGGGGATGTTTTCTCAGATTTTCCAAGACAAGAGAAAGTGACAGAAAATGACTCAAGCATTATCTCCACAGGGAAACCTCCTGTGACCCTCTAGACCAAGTAGTTTATTATTCACACTCACAGAACAGTATTCCTAACTTCAGTGTCCTCCTCTGTAAGCGTCTTTTGTCAGGACTAATACTTGACTGATACCTATCTCCTGCACTAGACTATAAGCCCCAGTTTACAGCGCACAGACTGTCTGTCCTTCTCACTACAACATTCTCAGAACCCAGCACAGTGACTGACAATCACTGAAAGCTTGTTTGATGAATCAATCTGTTCACTCACTCAAGCTGGTCAGAGCTCTAAGGTCAAGCCTGCTATCTTTGAAGCCAAGGTGAGAAGGTGATACACATAGACCCTTACTCCCCCTATGCTTCTGCTTCATCAAATTTCTAGCTCTCCAACTACTAGACTCCAAAGCCCATAATTAAGGCCACTGTAGTGGACACTGTGATTAGGTGACATCTATATTGCCCCTTATGACTGAAGGCCTTATTCTAGCTGCTAAGGAGTGTAGTGAGCAGACAGCCCTCAGCTATTTAGGCCTCCTTCAAAACTGACCTCCTTTGAAGACAGACCCCTTTTGCCCAAGGTCAGGCCTTCTTCCTGAGGCGAATCACATCTCATAACAGATGGGCACCGCTCACCACAATTCAGGACAGCTCTGGAGGGTTCCCTGGGGAATCATTCTTGGCTTTCACTGAGGCTCCTTAAGTTCTTTATTTTCACAAGTACACACCCCAAAAGCATTCTAATAGACTCTCAAAATAAATAAATAAATAAACTCACATATAAATCTGCATCTCAGAATCAGATGCCTAGGAAATCTAACCTAGAACGTTTTCCTTTTCCCTTCCTTCCTTTATTTATTTATTGTGGTACTTGGGCATTTGCACTGAGCTACATCCCCAGTCTTTGTTTGTTTAAAGACAGTCTCACTAAGTCACTAAATTGCCCAGGCTGGGCTTGAACTTTGATCTCTCCTGCCTCAACCTCCCAGAGGTGCATCATTAGTATGTTCTTGAAATTTACAATATGCAGCTGACAAGACCAAGGAGACAAATAAATTTCCAGCTCCTTATTTGACTCTCCAGAGACAGAACCCAATAGAGACCATCTCCATCAAACATTAGTCAAAATGCTTGCACAGGAAGGTTGACTGGGATAGAATCCCTTCCTTCTATTGACTGTAACACTGTTGGTTAAGCCTACAGCAGCTCTTGTCAATCCTCCACCTCTCCATTTTCAAAAAATAAAAACAGGGGCCTGGGATTTAGCTCAGTGGTTTCGCCGCCTGCTGTGCAAGCGCAAGGACCTGAGTTTGATCCCCGGCACACCCCCCCCCCCAAATAATAAATAAATAAATAAATAAAAACAACTGAATTTCTTAATCATTCAATCACCAGTATGATATACATGGCTTATAAAACTTCACCCCTACACTACCCTTCCACCAAACATTCCTAGAGAAGATGATTTTCCTTTAAGTCTAAACAGTAGAAGCCAAACAAAAGAAATATGCTAAAATGTTTTTAAACATCATCCAATATTTTAATCATGATTTGACAGAGGGTGTGTAGCAGAGGTGTACCCAGTTGGCATCCTAAAGTAGCACAGACTGAGAAATATAACAAAGCAGTTCAAATTACAAGGGACTAGCTCATCATGTTCTCATAGATTTAAAATATTCAAAACTGCAAAGATGGCATTTTATCAAGCCAGACAAACACAAACCTTAGACATTACAGTAAAGAATCTACTATTATATTTGCTTTTTCCTGGGCAAACTATTTCTCCCAGCCTCACTGGGAAGTTTTTCTCTAACTAATCAGCTCCATAGGCTTTTTTTTTTTTTAAGTAGTACTGAGGGTTGAACTCAGGCCTTCACACTGAGCTACATCACCCAGCCCTTTTTTACTTTGAGACAGAGTCACTGAGTTGCCAAGACTGGGGTACAAATTGTGATCCTCCTGTTTCAGCCTCCCAGAGTGCTGGGGTTACAGGCTTGTCCCACCACCTAATAGGCTTTTCTTGAATACCACCTTCTCGATGAAGTATTCCCTGTTCTTGCCAAACACTAAATTTTCCTACTCAAAACTCTCAGAGCTCTTATATGTATACATGTTATTGTACTTACCCTATTCTTTACCTGTCTAGTGATGAGGTTAATATGTACACGATGACATATAAACTTTGTTCTAGGAAGAAACTCAGATGTTGCAACAAAGACCAGAACTCAAACTAGTGTTTATAACAGAAAATACTAATGAAAAGAGAAAAAAATCCTTGAAATCAACATTTACAAATATATCTGGATGAGAATGAAGATACAATTTCTAAGCAACATGTTGTACTTTAATATCACATTTATATTTCAGTATCACACATGGCTGAAAATGAAATAGGCCATTACAATTTGATGTACTGCTTCATATAATATACTCATATAATTCAAAGATGAAAATCTATGCATATTCAAGATATGGGCACAAAAATCACAATGAGTGGTAACCTTATCACAAATGAAACAAGTTCAATCTGAAAGGTGTGGAAATCAAACTGCACTGCCTACTGGGACTCTTTTAACTAGAACAGAATCAAAAGTTGCCAAATAAAGGGAGCACATGGATGGATTTTAAAATAGAAAATATTTGCTAGCAGTTCTCAACTTCTTTCAGAAATAAAGTTGTCAAGACAAGAACTGGCAAGAAAGAGGACATATCTAACACATCCCTTCATACCCCAGATATATTTGCAACTCTGTTCATTTCTTTGATACATAATGTTAGAAAAAGAAACAGCATGCCAAGTTGATATGAGAAAGCAAGGAGGCTACAAACAAAGAAATAAAGCCTTACAACTCCTTTTTTAAAACAAGAACAAATCATTGACTGGAGCTGAGTTCTTTTTCTATGCCTTAAATTCTTTTCATTAAAAACTGTCACTAGGGCAGGGGATTTAGCTCAGTGGTGCCGCCCCCTGCCTCAAAAGCGCAAGGTCCAGAGTTCAATCGCTGGTACCAAAAAAACAAAACAAAACTGTCACTAAATTCTGACAACTTTTATTAAAAAGTTTCCCTAATTCCTCAGGCTTCATTAGCACATGGCTATGGCCCTGTGAAATTTTTCTAATTCTGACTCTGATCATCCTTCCCTCTAAATTACAAGATCAAACTTCTTTTTTTTCTGAAATATCTTTTACATTTCTGCCCCACTCAAAATCTTCCTTAAGATTCCTCACTTCCTATAGACTAAAATTAGGACATTTCCATCTCACAATATTACAATCCGAGTATACGGACCCAACCTTTATTTAAAGGCTCAGCTCTAGGGTATCCTTTTTGTTTTCCAGGACACTCTATGTTGACATACATTTTCATTCCGGCATTTCAGTCCCACTCCCATAGTATACAGTACTATGTCTGCTCTTCCAAATCTACAAGGTGAACATCTACCAAACATTCACTGTGCTCCAAGCACAAATGTACTGTCTAAAATCCCACAATTTTTTCACCCTTTTTCCTTCCATGTCAAGAGAGACCTCTTTAATGACTCTCCTTTATTTAACGAGTAAGAGACCAAAACGTACATTACTCTATCCTTTTAAGTCATACTGGTACAGCTGATAACACAAAGGAGTACCACAGATCAAGACAAAAGTTGCAGAATGAGAGATCACACATTCATTCATCACACTGAGTAATTACCACATGCCAAAAATAGTATTCTGGTTGATAAGCAAAGATCTTGTTCTCATAGAATGTGATTTTCTGTGTGTGACACTGGGGAGGACACCAACACCAAATACGTGAACAGAGAATCATTTCACACTACAAATGCTTTGATGAATAAAAGTCTGATATGCCAATAAATGATTTTAAGAGAGTTGTTTTAGAGATGTGAACAGGAAAGCCTTCTTAGATTTGATTGATATAAACTCAGCCATGTGATAAGACAGTTAAATAAAGTATTAAGAAATCAAAAGTCCTACATTTTATTTCAGGTTCAAAGACTTTCACTCAAATATGGTTACGTTTTATGAAACTCCTAAAAGACAACACAACATGAAAAAGTAAAACACAAATAGTGCCACTAAGGACTAACCAAAACTTGCCTTTACATAAAATACTTTTTAATGGTCAGGTTCTCAAGACCCAGAAAGCACACTCCAGCCCAGGTGCCTTCCCTTGCCAGAGTTCACAGCTCACTCCACTCTTTGGAGAGTTCCATGAAGGACCATCAACCTACACAACACTCTCAATGCATGTATGGGCCAGTTCTATTTTTCGGACTAGAAAAGTCTACAGGAGAAGATATTCAAATAACTTACACAAACTGATGACTACCACAAGTTTCACCAAGAGAAAGTACAAGGAATTTTTTGGTCTAGGGTAAAACACACTGCTCAAACTGCAGGACTCCAGGACAGGGGCCCAGTGGGAAAGGGAGTTCTAGTTCTATTCCAGGCATATTCAGGCTAGTACAGTAATTGAAACATACTTTGGGTCCCCAAACTAATTTCCTTGTCTGTAAACGGTCATGACTCCCGAGCCGTAAAGAGACACACGGGCCAGGACCGTCTCAAGTTATTTAAAATACTTCTACGAGGAGGAAAGCAGATGGAGGCTCGCGAACATTACCTTGACCAGCCACACTCCGGTGTTCTGTTTGGCGCCGGTCAGGTCGAGTTCCCCACGCTCCGCCATGGGTCTGTCGCCGGTGGAGACGTGAAGGACGGAGCAGCGGCCCCGAGAGCTGGAGGGCTGCGGGGCAAGAGCTTAGAACAAAGTGCGAGTCGCCGTGGAAGACAGATTGTGAGAGCCCTCACAGTCCAGGATACTAGGAACCCAGGGAAAGAGGAACACGCCGCTGGGAGCCGGGAACGGCGCCTGCGCACTGCTACTCTCAGTACGGCGGGCTGGTTTGGACAAACTTTCTGTTCTCGCAATTCCTTGGGTGGGCGTGGCCGCTGGTGTTGTACCCTCGAGCGATTAAAACCAAGGGAAGCTAGAGAAAAGCCAAAAAAGCAGCCACGCCTTTAACAAGGTCTGTATTCCTGAAGAAAAGGAGTGGTAAAAGGGAAAATTCGAGTTAAAAAAAAAAAAAAGAAAATTAGAGTTCAAAGAGACAAAAGCTCTCAGTATACGTCCAACCCTAGCTAAAGAGAACCAGACATTTGGAGGACAGGTGGGGATAATCAATTGGCATTCTTGGTCAAATATCATTAGCCAAGTGGGCACTGAGGTGGGATGAAGTGGCCCGGGATATATTGAAAGCATACCATTTCTAGATCTGAAAAGAAAGCGATGTCTCAATGCAGAGGCTGCCCCTGAGTTCTTCTGATTAAGCAAGCAGAACACATCCCTTCCAGACTGACTCGAAAAATGAAGGCCCCGGGTTTTAGCTCAGTGGCACCGCGCCAACTTGCAAGAACAGAGTCCTGAGTTTGATACCCGGTACTGGAGGAAAAAACAAAACAAACAGACTCCAAAATCCACCAGCATGTAATTGGGTCAGTAACGATACACGTAAGAGATAAACTTGATTGTTTAACTCCCCTCCTGAAACAGTTTTCTCCTCTTCTTGCCTCTAGAATAAAATTCAATTAGGCCCTCTCAATTTAATCCCTTGGCACCTACCCTGCCCCACACCCAATCCATCCACTACCACCCCCAACACGCCAGGATCTTCCTTAGTCATTCAGAGCCTCTGCACACCTGATTCTCTTTTTTCAGATGTCCTGTTTTTCCCTTTTCCTCACTCTCACCTCTGTCCTTTGGTTGTTAAACTTCTACCTATGTTTCATGATTAATGGAAATGTCACTTCCTATGAGACTTTTTATCAACTCCTCCAGAGGAAGTTCAATTTCTTAACATCACAGTGTGTAATAGTTAGCACAGGGCACTATGTTTATATATATGTTTACATGTCTACTGTCATTTTTTAGACTATGAACTCCTCCAAGGCAGAAATACTGCTTCCTTTCCAACCGTATTGAGGCATAACTGATGAATAAAAAATAGTCCTTTATTCATTTTATATGTACAACGTCTAGCACAGTGTTTGACGCATTGTCAGATTTCAGCAGGCTTTGGTTGAATGAACATTCACTGAAGAGAAACAAACAGGAAGGTGTAAGAATGGCAAGTAATTTATTGAATCACATGTTGGAGCCATGCACAAAATTAAAGAAATTCTATCGCTGTGTAATGCAGGGCCAGGAAAAGCTGTAAGGTCTTTACGACCAGCTAGCAAAACTAGTAACATGGGAGAAACCAGGCATGTATTGAAATGGAAGATTTCATTTTTGTGTAATAGCTCGGGAAAGGGCCTAAAACTTATAAAAGGCAAGCTGGGGAGAGGAATTGCTTTAAGCTTCAACTAAGTAGAAGGAATAAATTAAAATGAAACCTTGAGAAGGCCGGGGATTCATCTCAGTTGCACAACGCCTGCCTCGCAAGCACTAGAGTTTGATCCCCAATACTGCAAAAACAAAATGAGACTATGAGAGGAGAGAGAGTAAAGTTGCCTGGAGCACTATAGGCAGGGGCTTTAAAGTAAAAGATTAAGACCTTGTCCTTGATCTATGGGTCATGGAAAGCCTTAAAGGAGGGAGGGGGAAGGAGTGTGTGTGTGTCTGTCTCTGTGCTTAAAGAGATTGAGAGAGAACAATGGCTAAATAAAAAGAGAAGAAAGAAAAAAGTGAAGATTTGAAAATTCTTATATAGGAAAAAATCTTATTCCACACAACTCTACCTTATATACTGTTGAACAAAGAACAGTCTTTCCCTATCATTACTTTCCCAAACCCCTTCTAGCTTGGGAAGGGATGTTTACAGAGCTGTGAGAGAAAAGGAGTACATGACCTCTGTGAATCAGATTCACAGATTTCCCCTAGAGACTCACAAGGTGAAATATAATGCAGCCAGATTTTCACCTTGCTAAGAGTGATTATATGCCAGACATTTTGCTGTGTTTTACCCATATCATCCAATTTAATCCTTGTAACAGTATGCTAGAATAGCAGCTATTATTCTAAAATACACCCCATAATCATTAAAGAATCATCTTTTTTTTTTTTTTTTTGGTACCGGGGATCGAACTCGGGACCTTGTGCTTGTGAGGCAGGCGCCAGAACCACTGAGCTAAATCCCTGGCCCAAAGAATCATCTTCTAAGACACTGTCAAGTTCAGTGCCCAGCAGAGCATTGGATGCAAAGATCAGTACCCCCAAAAAAGGTAATTCCAAAATTCTTTACCCCTCCATGTGATTGCTTAGTCAACTTCTTATCAAATCTTTTATGGCACAAATGCAATCATAGGAGACAAAGCCCAAAACTCACTGCTGGCTGCAATTTTCTAAGAAGTCTAATAGTGCTTACACTAACTTGTGACCCTGTTTTTACTAGAGCCAGATTCTGGTTCAGACCTTTAGACAGCCTTACCCTGAGGCAGAACTCTGCTCTTCACTGTGGGTCTTTTGGTCTAGCCACAGCAGAAACAAAATCAACCACCACAAACACTAGGAAACATGCTTCATTCTAGATGAGTGCTCTCAGCATCTCATGCCTGGACAAGCTATATTAGCCTTCCGTGGAAGATGTTCCAAAAATGTAGACACCTGAGCCACAGTTCAGGTGAACAAAATAGGAATTTCCAGAAGTGAATCTGATTTCAAGCTACCAATAAGACATCATGAAAAACGGGGTTAGAAGAGATGCATTATATTTTGAATGATATATATACATCATGTACTATTGTATAGTATCATGTGTTACATATGTTATAATATAATGTTTTTACCATATAAATATATTAGTCATAACTTCAAGAACAGAGATAATAGTAAGATATAGAAAATAATTAGGGAGATATGAGTTTTTATTATCTTTGTGCTTACTATATTGTGAGCGTCCTGGGAAAAGGTAATAACATCTGCAGACTCCAAGGTGAGAAGGCCCTTGTGTGCTGGTGTTTGTGGAACTGAGAGGATACCAGTGAGCAGGATATAAGCAGTGACATAACTTGATCAGTACTACTGATTGGAGTGGGAAGAAGTCAGACAAGGCATGACATGACCTTGGAGGCTTTGTTCAAAGCACATGTAAACTCAAAGGAAAATTTTAAGCTTAAGTATAAAATAAACAAGTTTGTATTTTTAAAAGATCACAGGCCGGGGATTTAGCTCAGTGGTTTCGCCACCTGCTGCGCAAGCGCAAGGACCCAAGTTCAATCCCTGGTACCAAATAAATAAATAAATAAATAAATAAACAAGATCTTACCAGTTGTTGTGGAAAAACAAATGGACTGGAGGGGATTGAAGCAGAAGTGAAGTTGGAGAAAAGTGGATGAGTCCAAAACATATAGACAGGAGCACACAGGAGGTGAGCTGCTCCCAGTGCACAAGAGGAGTCTTCTGGACCACCGCACCACCCCCACCAGCACACAGAAGGTGAGCTGTGCGGGTGCTAGCAGCACCCTCCCCTCTCCGTAGAAATGAGAAGACACATAAACAAGTCTCAAAACCAGACTTCCAGATCACCTACACCAACCCCAAAGGGAAATGAGATGAAACACTCTGATACCCAACCACCTGGACTCCCTGAACTGGCAACAAAAGAGGATCTGGAAAAAATGAAATCAGAAATAATTTCTCAGATAACAACAGAGATTGTGCTCATAGTGCAAGACATGATTAATAAATCTAAAGAGGAGTTCAGGAACATGATGGAATCCCAACATAGGAAACAAATGGAATCCATAAAACAGACGCAAACAGATTTCCAGGAGATTAAAAACTCCATTGAAAGTCTACACAGCAGAATGAGCCAATGTGAGGACAGAATTTCAGATATAGAAGATAAGATTACAATTAGTGACCAGGAAAAGAAAAATTGCTTTAAAATTCTAAGGGACCATGAGAAATCAATCCAGAAGCTGCTAGACAATGCAAAGAAGAATAACATAAGACTGACAGGAGTCAATGAAGAAAGAGGAGAGAGTGCAGATGACATAAAAAAAACTGTTCACAAAAGTGATGGCAGAAAACTTCCCAACCAGGGGAAAAGAACTTGACATACAGATAAGTGAAGCATATAGGACTCCGACTAGTCTTGATCAAAAAAACTACACATAGACATGTAATTGTTAAGATTCCAGAAACTCAACAGAAGAACAAAGTTCTATAAGCAGTTAGAGAAAAGAAATCACATACAAAGGAAAGCCCATCAGAATCACAGCAGACTTCTCAAGGCAAACCCTCAAGGCAAGAAGAGCTTGGAGTGATGTATTTCAAGCTCTAAAGGAAAACAGCCTCCAACTCAGATTGATGTACCCTGCAAAACTATCTTTCAAAATTGATGGAGAAATAAGATACTTTCATGGCAAAGAGCACCTTAGGAACTTCATGAATACCAAACCAGCACTCCAAAAAATTTTAGACAGTATCCTAGGAAAAGACAATGAGGATCACAACCCCAGGAAGCCCAGCAGAATGAATCCTTTGGGAGCAACAAGAAATTAAACACAAAGGGGGAGAATCCAACAAACAGAAAAAGTCATGACAATGATAAGTCAATATTTATGAGTTAAAACCATCAATGTTAATGGTCTCAACTCACCAATCAAAAGAAGCAGACTGGCAGAATGGATCAAGAAGCAAGATCCAACAATACGCTGCATACAAGAAACACAATTCAAAAAGAAACTCATAGACTGAAAGTTGAAGGGGGAAAACAATACTCCATGTGACAGGAACCCCCACCCCAAAAAAAGGAGGAGTAGCTATCCTCTTTGCAGATCAAGTGGATTTCAAAAGAAAATCTGAAACACTCTGGTCCCAAGAATTTCAAAAAAGGGATACTCAACTTGTATGTACAAATCTATTGTGAACATGTGTTTTCATTCCTCTCAAGTAAAAACTTAAGAACAGGACTGTTTCTCAGCTTCCACAAATAAAAGATGACTCTTCCCATGAATCTCTAAACATAGAAACATTTTCCAGAAAATACAGAACTCCCCCATAGGGTCCTTCCCTTATTCATTAAGTAGTATGGATGTTAAGTGTAAAGTAAATTATATTCTTAATGCTCTTAATCAAACCACTTAAATTCAAAGGGGAATGGAAATCATCCAAGCCAGGAAAATACTCTCACTTTTTTTTTTAAGTGTCCCTCCAACAACTAATTGCCACTTATTTGAATTCCCCTCCTTGTGGATTTCTTGTCACCTACAGAAATATATTTAATGAGTGCTGGAGACTTCTTAAGTGGTTTAAAATTTGTTTCCATTGTTTGCAAATTACTGGACATCAGAGATTCATTGCACTTAAGAACAAGGAACCTTCTTTTCAATTTCTGTGCAATTTGCAAGGCTGTACAATGTGTACTGATGCAAGCCTTTTTCAGTTCAAGAGAATGAATGTTTACAAATACAAAAAAAAAAGAACAGGACTATTGGTTCTTAACAGTAATACAAGAAATTTCTATATTGTTTTCCAAAATGGTTTTATCATTTTACATTCACATTAGCAGTATTAGAAAGTTCTAACTGGTTCATATCTAAGCTGACATTTGTTCTTTTAGAACTTTTAACTTCATCTCCCTAATGAGTGTATAATTCAGTCTTGTTATTGTACTGATTTGTATTTTTCTGATTCTAGTGTTGCACACCTTTCCTGGTGCTGTACTGGTTATTTATCAACTTCTTGTGTCTACTTTTTAATTGAGTTGTCTATTAATGACCTGTAAGAGTTCTTTACATATTCTAGTCATAGGTTATATGCATTATAAATATTGTCTGTTTAAGGACTACTTTTCATTTTCTTAACTATGTCATTTAAAGTTCTAAATTTTGATGGAATCTCATTTATCAATTTTTTTCTTTTATACATCATGTTTTTTATATTCTAGGAAATTCTTGCCTACTCTAAATTCGTAAACATTTTCCCTTATAATTTCTTCTAAAGTTTTATACTTTTAGACTTTCATATTTAGGTTCATAGATCCTTTCAAGTTATTTTTATGTATGGAAATAAAGGGTTGAGGTTAATTTTTCACATACAGATACCAAGTGTTCCAGTGCCATTTGCTGAAAACGCTATCTTTTCCTCTGCTCTTGAATTGAGTTTATATTCTATAAAATGTTAATGTTAAATAATCTTTCAAAACTCAGTGGACCATATATGTGTGGTTCTATTTCTAAATTCTCTGTTTTATTCCAATGATCTATATGTCTTTCCTTACACCAACACTACCTTGATTACTGTAGCTTTAGAGGAAGTCTTAAAATTAGGTACTAAATGTCTTCCAACACTGTTTTTTTTTCTTTTTACTTTTCTAGGTTCTTTGTTCTCCTACATAACTTTTAAATTTCAATATCCAATTCATTTATAGCAAGTATACATAGACCTGAATTTTTATATATACCTTGTGTTTTCTAATCCTGCTAAATTCAATACAAGTTCTAGGGATTCCTAGAGATTGTTTAGTATTTTCTCAGTAGATGATCATTTCATCCACATATAAAGATTTTACTTCTACCTTGCCAATCCTATCCTAATTGTGTCATTTTATTGCCAGACTATTTTGGTTTGGGCCTATGTTTCAAAGTTTAATGGACAGATGAAGAGTAGGCATATCTGCCCTTGTTCCCCGGTCCTTAGGGAGAAAGCATTATATCTTCTCCATTCTTATAAGGCGTTTTTGCTGGAAGTATGGAGTACATGCCTTTGATCTGTTGAGAAGGTTCTGTTCTACTTCTAGTCTCCTGATAGCTTTTACCATGAACAGCTGTAGAATTTAGTCCAACACTTTTTCTCCAACTAGTGACAGGATCATATGGCTTTCTCCTTTCCTCTGTTCAAATGATGACTTTTGGGGGTGGATCTTCCAATGCTGAACCAACACTGCCATCCCTATAACAAAACCACTTTCTACATCCTGCCAGATCTGACTTCTAAGAGTTTGTTTTGTTAAATTTCTAGCTATGTTCATACTTTTTCTTCTATTATCTTTATCCAGTTTTAGGATTAGCACAATGTTGAGTTCCTAAAATGAGAGGAAAAGTGTTCCTTCTTTTTTCTGCTTTAAATGTCTGATATAATTTATCAGTTAAAATGTATATGAGCCTGTTGTTGTCATATAGGTAGATTTTCAAGCTAGGAATATACTTTCTTTAATAGGTGCTATTCAAATTTTATATTTCCTCCAGAGTTAGTTTCATTAATTTGTCTTCCAAGGTACTTCTTAGAAGTTGCCAAATTTATTTCAAAAAACATTTTTGTAATATACTTTCTATATCCTGTTAAATTCTGTAAAATCTGTGGTAATATCTCCTAGATCTTGATAGTGTAAGTTAAAAAATGTATAATTCATACTGTGTAATAGGAAGAAAAGGTCTAAAGGAGCAGGGGAATTGGGAGGGGTGGGGGAAAGGAAAGAAGGGAAAAGAAAAAATTTGAGAAAAGGACAAAAATGGAAACAAAGTCTTTGCAAATAGGGACGGGTGGAGGGGTTGGCAGGAGGGCAGGGGAAGGGGAAAAAAAATAAGAACCAAGAGACTCATGTAATGGTACAAGATCCCAATGATGAATGTAACTGTATTTTATACCTAAAATGTACCAATAAACTTAATGGGAAAAAAAACCATATAGGCACACTTAGGAGGAAAAACTTGATAAAGCATTTTGATTCTTAGCTGTGTACAAAATAGTACCATCTACCCAGTGACAACTTAGTACCAGAAAATAAAGCAAAACACACAGATGCAACATTATTCCTTCGGGGAGATAGGACTCTGCATGAATTTGCCCCATGATGACATGATTCAGTTGAATTACTTCTGTTAAGTATTTTATGTCTGATGTAACATATGGCTACTGTGGCTTGCAAGAAGCCTTCACACTCAGCAGGTCAGTTTAATTGCCCATTAGGGATTACTGTGGGAATAAAGTGTTAAATAAAGCATGAAGAAATTTAATTTGTCAATGCTGTAATAAAATCCAAGTGTTTTATACATAACTCATCAAAACATTTATATCATGCTTTATTAATGAAATTTAAAATTATACTTAAGAAACAGCACTGAAATTCTTGATCAAAGTGCCCAAATAAAAATCACAGATAACAATAAATCCTAAAATACCATAGTAAACAGATGGCTCTTCACCAGTATTCAGATTTCAAAGCCAAAGAAGCCATGTGTGCAGAATATCAATAAAGAATTATGACCACATTCCCCAGTGAGCAAAAATGAAGGGCTCCATTTTGATGAATCAGAATTCCTACCCAATAACACAAACACCAGGGGCAGGATCATTTCCACATCCAAGGTTAAGTGAGAATAGTAGATAAATTTTAATGGATGGTGTCAAAAGAAGTTCATTTCAAGGCCTTTTCTCTGAGTAGAGTTTTCACCATTGCTTTAGTGGCATAATTTTCACTTCTCTCTTAGCTCTATTTATGAAGCTTTTGAGGGTTTGGTGTCCTCCATCTTCTCCATCCCAGTGTATTTCCCTGCCTGCATGATAGATCACAGTGTCTGCAATTTCCAGCCAGCGATATATATATTAAATAAAGCATGAGAAAAGTTAATTCGTGTGTGTGTGTGCATGTGCATGTGTGTGTGTTTACAATCTTTTTAGATTGGGGTCCAAACAAGGCCCATATACTGGATTGGTTTTTATATCTCTTAGGTCTCATCCCTGCCCTTCTTCCTCACCACTCTCCCTTTTCCCTCCTTCTCCTCCTCTCTCCACTCCTTTCTCCCCTTCCCTACCCACCACTGTTATTGAAGAAACTAAATTACTTGTCATTTACAGTTTTCTATATTCTGGATATTTGTGATTGTATCCACATGGTATCATGTTTTCTGTTTGCTTTTATGGTATAGGTAATCAAACCCAGGGACTTTTTAGTTAACTACATCCCCAACTTCATCCCCTACATCTTTTTTAAACAGGATCTTTTAAAGTCATTAATTTGTTTTTGCTGGGCCTGAACTTTCTTCAATCCTCTTGTCTCAGCCTTCCAGGGTGCTGGGATTGCAGATGAGCACCATAATCCTTTGCTCCTTTCTTGTGTTTTCTAAAAATGGTACTTAGATCTCCAGGCATGAACAAACTCAGATTTTGTTATGGTTTCTAACTGGATGTCCTCCCCAAAACCTTATGTGTTCATAAATGGTGCTTTTGAGAGATGACTAGATTGTGAATGTGTGATACTCATCAGTGGATTAGTCCACTGCTGAGTTTATAGCTAAATGTGATTTTGGAGAGGAAGCCTGGTTGGAGAAGGTGGATTACTGGGGCATGGCTAAAATGGTCTATCTCATTTCCTCCCTTAATCCCTCTCTCTGCTTCCTGACTGCCATGCTATAAGAAAGCCTCTTCTGCCATGCCACCCTGCCTTAGAGCCAGCTAAGTACAGACTACAAACTGTGAGCCAAAATAAACCTTTCCTCCTTAAAATGTTCCTGCTGGTTTAAACCACTGGTGGTACATAGGTGACTGTCCCATTGGGTAGCTTGAACCATCAGTGGTTAGTTAAGTAACATCAGACAGTAGAATTCAAATGAGAGCCAGCCAGCAGTGAGACATACAAATTACAGCCCTGTCAAGAATGTGTTAAATTGTGAGGGTATCAGATATTGTGTCTCTACAATGGGAAAGTAACTAAAATAGATTTTGGTACTGAGAGTGTGGCCGTTGCTATAACAGCACCTGACCATGTGGTTCAAAAGCCTTTCAAACTAGCTTGCAAGAGGAATTTTAAATGGTTTGTAGATAACAGCTGGAAAAAAAATCCTAAAATGCTGTAGACTGATCTTGATGGGAAATGCTAATCAGAGATCAAAAAACCAAAATGCTGATAATAATTTAGCCATAAAGATCAAGGTCAAGGCCAGGGATTTATCTCAGTGGTTCTGCCACTTGCCTCACAAGCGCATGGACCCAAGTTCGATCCCTGGTACAAAAAAAAAAAAAAAAAAAGATCAAGCTCAAGAGGTTTCAGCTAGAAACAAGGACTGCATTGGCAGTTGGACTCCAGGCTATGTGTGTTATGCTCTGGAAAAATAATTGTCTAGATTTTGCTTCAGTCCTGCAATATTGTGGGAAACTGAGATTAAGGATAGCAGACTAATTAATCTGGCAAAAAAATTTCAAGGCAATCTAACGTGGAAGTGGTGACATGGCTACTGTTGGTGGCTTTTAGCCAGCACTACCTTGAAAATCAAGAGCAAAAGGCACAGCTGAATGATTTTTAAAAAATTTTGAGTTTCACTAAAAAGAAAGCTCCTATAAAATTGGGGCCTGCAAAGATGCAGCAGAGGAGATCTTGGTTGCTTAAAATAATTAACATTTTAAAAACTAAACAGTTTTAAACAGAACAATTAAAAAATGCCTTGGGAAAATGTAAAAACCCAGCAAGGCCCCATCTTTTGCAGACTCAAAGTTGCAAAGATAAAAGATTTTGTTTTAAAAAGAGAGTCCCAGAGCATTATGTTCCAAAATGGCAACCATCTAGAAAATTTGTTCCTCTGGATCTGGTTCATAGTGCTCAGACATCCAGGCACTCAAAGACACCTAAAGATAGAAGAAAGCCTGGCTACTGCTGCAGCTGGTGGGAGACCATGGTGCCATCCAAATAATGCTGGTTTTATACACATGCCAAATGCAGGAGTTGTAGGGTCAAAGACGCTTCCACCCAGATTTCAAAAGAGGGCCAGGAAGGCCAGACAGTGTGCTTCTGAAAAGGCAGTTAAAGAAGATTAAAAGGTAAATCCAAAAGTACAATTGAGACCCCAGGATGTTAAAAAGTCAAAAATATGAAATATCTGAAAAAAGCCACAAGGAGTGAGCAAAGCCAGTTCAAGAGAGAGGCCATGAGGGCTACAATCACCAGCAGTCGGCTGGGGCCACCCAAGCCCTTTAGCGTTCACATCTTGTCCCAGATACTAGATATAAAACATCAAGATTTAATGTTTGCCCTGCTAGATTTTGGTATTACTTTGATCCCATTGCTTTCTATCCCGCCATTTTTACCTTATAAAATGGGAATGTTTATCCTGTGCTATTATATGTTGAAAGTGTTTAACTTTTCACTTTTACAGGGGCTCACAGATAAGAGTTTGCTTTAAATCTCAGGGAAAAAAAACTTCAGACTTAGACTTTTCAACAAAGCTAAAAGTATTAGGACTTGGACAACTCAGAAATAGACTAAATACATTTTGCATAAAGGGCACAAAGATATACATGATGCATAAAGATGCACATGAAAATTTTGGGGACCAGGGACAGAAAGTTGTGGTTTATATCTAGATGTCTCCCCAAAGCCTCATGTACTTATAGATGGGGCTTTTGAGAGTTGATTAGATCGTAAATGTGTGATACTCATCAGTAGATTAGTCCACTGATGAGTTTGTAGCTAAATGTGGTTTGGGAGGTGAAGGCTGGTTGGAGGAAGTGGGTCACCAAGGAAGTGGCCTAAAAGGGTCTAGCTCCTTCTTTCCTCTCTTAATCCCTCTCTGCTTCCTGCCATCCCATAAGGAAGCTTCCTCTGCCATGCCACCCTGCCTTAGAGCCAACTGACTATAGACTAAAAGGTCTACTGTGAACTAAAATAAACCTTTCACCCTTTAAGTTGTGAGTTTCAAATGTTACATCCTAGTGATGAGAAAGTAATTAAGACAGGTTTGATTTTGGGAGAGAGGACAACAATTTACTTCACATGAGGTCTTGGTATTTCTGGCATGAGGTACATAACCTCTTTTGTGTTAGCAGCTATTAGTGAGTGTTGACTAAACCCAGTAATTCATTAGGGATGCAAAATTGTTCTATTTGAATTCTATCATTCTTTCTTTGAAGAAACATCCTCCTCATCATTTCCATGAGAAATAACATAAAAACTTGAGTGAAGTTCATGAGCGATTTTAACTTTTTAAGGTAGAGTAGTTAGCCAATGAATATTTGGATTCAAAAATGTATCCAAAGTGCTGAAAGACCACACAAAGGAGATCAAGCTTTCAATCCACTCTGATTTCCAGGCTCACATATTCTTTATCCCCTCAAACCATAGTCTTTGTTTTATTGTTTCTACAACATCCCTTGATCACTCATCAAGAAAAGTCTCCCGTTAAAGTTGAAGCTCCTGAATTCCCATTTAGTTGAATGCCTAATGGATTTTATTCCCAGATATAATGGATTTCTATAGCATTTTCCTATAAAGCATCCAGCCAGAAAGGTACCATCCTTTTTCTGGGATTGGTACCCTGGAAGAGTGAAATGCCAGGTAACTGCTCTGCCTGCATATGCATTCAACTCTATAGGCATAGACATCTCCCTGGGTGGCCACTCAGTGGGAATAAACTGGGCTGGGTCATAAGTTTTTTTCTGTAACTAGTTGCCCCATGTGGACACATCTCTGTAGTGATACTTGAGAGGATAGAACTGATCAGGATGGAATGACTCCTGAGAGAAGATAGTAATTAGTAATATTTCTGCTCCATTGCCATTTATTTTTCTGCTTCAAGGCTCAGATTCAACTACAGCAGGAAAGAAAGCCCTTAGCACTTACTTACCATTTTATATTCTTTTGTTCCTATATACCCTCCATTAATAAAATAATCAGAATTTGCCTATTTCCTGAATCCAGAGAGCATTATGTAATTTAAAATTGATTTTGTTTTATTGATACTTTTGCCATTCCCTCCAGCTTTCAGAAACCTTGAGCAATGAATGCTATGCTGTGAAAGGGATGCTAATTGCTTTTCTTGGAGTCAAATATCTTTGTAAATTGTGAATCCAATAGCCACTAAGAACCTAGATAAAAAATTGACCATTAGTGTTATGAGTTACAACTGAGCTTTTTGGAAAAAACTCTAATGCAAATTTGTTTCCAATAGATCTTTTTCTTCTTCTGACATCTTCTTAGTGAAATAATTACTGTGAATCTCTAGACCCAGTTTATTCATTATCTTGTTAACTTTATGAGGCTTCCTGCCTATAATCTCTTCACTTAGTGACTAAAATCTTTCTCTCCTCCTGCTCCCCAGCATAAAGCATAGACCATAGATGATTTTCCAAAGTGCATGTAACAATCTTGATTTTCTGTATTGGTTGTGGTGTTGGGGTTGGCAGGTGAAGAGACAAATGCTAGGATAAAAATTCCTCTCTATATCCAGACAGATTTAACCAATATCCTCTTGTGTGAGGAAGCAGAGTAGAGCAAATATGTTGCACCTGCTCTAGCACTATTTGAATTTAGATGAACTCTCTATGTGTTATTTTAATTCCAACAAGAAAGAAAAATGAAGACTATAATACTGTACTTAGGTTGAGAGAATGACAGAACAAGCCACTATTAGATTTACTGCTTATCATTCTGAACAACTCATGCAGCCAGCATTGGTATGATTATTAAGTGACTTTAAAATACTATATATCCCAATTCTCTGATAATACCTTTCAAAATGTGAAATACAGTTCTCCTTCCCTTTGATGGAGGCCAGACCTCCTGGCGATGACAGTGACATCATATGACTTCCATGGCTAGGTCATAACAAATATCTCTCTCTCTCAGAGCTGACTTTATTTAGGCTATTACAATGAAGACAATACTTCAGGTCGGAATATCAGAGTGGCTTAATATTGTAGCTTTACTTTTTCTTGATGGGGAAACTAGTTACAGATTGGGAGGTTTGCAGTTTGGGTTTTCCTGCAAGCAAGGGAAGTCTCAGTCATTTGAAGAGAAAAGGTTTCTCTCTGGTTAGTTAGCTTCAAGGGGACTAACAGTTCTAATCTTAGCCAGTCAATCATGAGAGAAGAAACGGGAAGTGGGAGGATTCTGTTGTGGAGTCCGTCTCTTACATGCCCATGTAAAGACTGAAAAATTTAGTTTGTGGTTCTTCCAAGAACAGAAAGTTACATGTGTGACCTCATAATCAGAAAGTGCTGCTAGGCTTCATTTTGAATCTTCTATCCAGTTAGCCACTTGAAACCCTTGGAAGTTTAGCATTTTATAAAGCTTATATAACCAATAACAGGCTCCTTCTGTCAATGTATCAGTGTACTGGTGTTGGTAGAAACACTTCTCTGTGCTCTTTCAAAATCTTTTAATAGTCAAGAGGCAACAGTGTTTAAGAAAATAAACATATTGGGCTGGGGATTTAGCTCAGTGGTTCTGGTGTCTGCCTTGCAAGCACAAGGTCCCGAGTTCAATCCCCGGTACCAAAAAAAAAAAAAAAAAGAAAGAAAATAAACATATTTCCTCTAGGACTGTCAGCCTAGAGAGAACTGAATCACCTGAAGTTTTGTTGCATATGAAAGAAATTATAATTTCATAAATGGTAGCAGATTGAGAACTCTCCTTTTAACATTGCTTCTTAGCAACTAGATAAGTCACTTTGTTTAGTATACAGTATCTAAACACTCATTTGTAATGTAACAAGGACCAACTGTAGCACAATCCAATTTTTAAATTAATGAATAAAACAAAATAGTTGCTACCATAGGAAAATCCAATCATGTATGTTTTAACATGGAAATACTTTAGAAAAGTCTGAAATGTCTGGTTTAGAACTTTGCTATTCAAAAAAAACAAAAACAAAAACAAAAAAAACCTTTGCTATTCAAAGTATGGTCCCTGAACAAACAATATTGCCCCATCTCAGGGCTTTATTAGAAATGCATAATTTAGAGCCCTATCCCAGAATTACTGAGTCAGAGCCTGCATTTTTACAACAGTTTTGAGAACAAGGTTTGAGAATCCTGGTTAAGAATTCTAGTTCCCACAATTTATTGTGAAACTGTAGACATATAATTCATCTTTTTGACTTCAGACTTCCCATCTGTAAAATAGGAAAAAATAGGATGGTTAGTTCACATATTCATTCCTTTGATAAATATTTGTTAAAAATTATTTGCACTGGAAATAGAACAAGGAACAGACAAATTTTTCAATTCTCTTCCAGCTTAAAATTTTTTATTTCTTTAATCTGACTTTTCAACAGGTAGAATTATTTATCTCTGACCTTTCTCCTACCCTCTCACAATAATAAGTATAGTATTGTGCAGCTTTGCATAGAAAGACAGATGCCAGGGAAAATAGGGAAAACATTTCCTTAAGATCAGAATCCTACTTACTTCAAAGTGGAATGAAAGAATGTACACATACATTTAACACCCACTGCCACCGCCAGCAGCCTACTTCAGATCCCCTTCACAAGGATTGAGATTCTCTGAATTCACTTTCAGAATTGCTCTATAAGTCACTGGGAAATTTCACAGTGTTTTGGAAACAGTGAGATTCTGATGGCATGTCAAGCACTGGCTGTGTGTTTCCTGAGTTAAGTTTCTAACAGTAACCCTAGGGGTATGCTGAAAAAAATGGTACATACCTATCTATAGTTATAAAGCCAAAACTTGCTGCTACTTGTCACCAGCCATGGGGCTAAAAACCTTTTTATCTTTTAAGTTTCATTAAAAGGCCTTTTTTTTTTTTTTTTAAGAGTAGGAAAAATTTATTGAGAGGAAGATACCTTCTGTGTAAGAAAGACAGAAGGGGGACCAGAAAATGGATTGCCTCAACAGGCCTTTTAGAAAGAAGAAAAGGAGAAGGAAAATAAAAGAAAGAGGAATGATAAAGCAAGAAGAAAGAAGTACAATACATTAGGACTAAGCTCCTTTCCTAGTCAGTGGTATCGGGTATCTGAAGTTGTCTGACTTTGCTCTAGCAAGTTCGTTTAGCAGCTAGTACAGGAAAAGCAAATGCCTTTAAAATGTCGCTTCCTTTTCCTCAGAAGGCAGATTTCTAAAGCAACCCTTTTGAAAGGCCAAAGGAAAAACCGATTTACAAGACAAGATATTTTAAGAATTTTACAGAATAGCTCTTTTATTGGCCCTTGAAAATAGTGACATCTCTTTATGTATATGAGAAACAGGGTGCTGTTCCACCAGTAACATCTCTGGTCCAACAAATGTACATGGATGTAATTAAACACTAATATTTAGCTGGGCATGGTGGCTCACACCTGTAATCCCAGCACTCAGGAGTCTGAAGCGGGAGGATCACAGTGAGTTGGAGGCCAGCCTGGACTATATAGGGAGACCCTGTCTCAAAAAAGAAAAAAAAATAGGCCGGGGGTTTAGCTCAGTGGTGCTGCCTCCTGCCTCAAAAGCACAAGGTCCCAAGTTTGGTCCCCAGTACAAAAAAAAAAAAAAAAAAAAATATATATATATATATATATACACACACACACACATATATATATATACACACATGTATATGTGTATATACATGTGTATATATATGGTTCAAATTATTTATTGGTGGATAAATTTTGTTAACTAATTATACCATGGTGTGTGAGTACTTCTTAGTCTTAATAAATGGCTAAAATATATCAATAAATAATTGTTAAATTAGTAAACAAAATAGTGTTCAGAAAATATAATTTAGACCTCCATCTGTCAAGGATTCAGCAGTTGGTTATCTGACCAGCCACCACCTGCTCCCTTGGCAAGACTGTTTAAATGAAAAGGGAAGGGATAGCTTTGATTTATAGCCTTCGTTTTCAGTTTGCTTTCCAGGATTGCTCAGTGTTATGGACTTTCAGAGGCAACACTGTTAAAAAGCAATGCTGGGTGAAGCAAACACATAATGGTCAAATGGCTATGTAACTGAAGAATCCTTCCAAACCAAACAAGCATTCACATAATGAGCTCTGTTGGTGAGTTTTGAATTATAATGATGAACAGGCAGCATCTGAAGCCTTAAAGATTCTGTGTGTGTGTGTGTGTGTGTGTGTGTGTGTGTGTACATGCAATGGCTTTTGAAGTACACTATACAAAAATGCTTCAAAGAAGCTAGCTGAATGTTTTATGTTCACTACATGCTCATTAGTAACTGCTCTCATTTCTCCTGTTTATTTCTTTTTCTTCTTTCTGCTGTTAAGGATGCAATTAAAATCCCAATAGTTGACTGGTGGTTTCTGCTAGAGAAATAAACAGTACCTGACCTCCTGTGATCCGTTCCATGAATAGAGATCAGGATTTCATCTTCTAGCAACTTGATTTTGGATGGTTGCTAAGGAGACTATTGGCATCTCCGTGACCTATGTGCCCTATTGCTTGGAAAGAATTACAGCACCTTTGCCTGTTACTTTCCCAGAGAGAAAACCTGAAAACTCATTAGGGCAGCCAATATTTTAAGATTCCACTGGTCTCTTTAATGTTTTGATTGCTGCTGGCTTTGGAGTGTAACTTGTGAATATGTTGGCATCCAAACGATTTTGCTTTTAGAAAGGACAGTAAAGCTTTGTTATAAAAAAGAGAAGCACGAGTGGTGAGAGTATAAAACCAGAGTCTCTGACCCTGCATATGGCACAGGCTTATTTTATTATTTCTTTCTTTCTTTTTTTTTTCAAGAGCAGCCCACCCACTAAAGGTTGAAGTCTGGAAACCAAGATCAATCCCAGCCTTGTTTCTAAAAAGCTGTGTGGCTGTGGGCGAACACCTTTTCTGACTCTCAGTTTTCTTACTCTAAAAACAGAAAAATAATAATCCTTCACAATGTTGTTTGGGAGGAATAAAGAAGGTAATGGGAACATGTGAAATGCTACTTCTAAAGTACAAAGCAAGTGTGTACTGTTTGAAGTCCAGAGTATAGACTTCAAAGAGTTTAGCCAAGAATTTAGTGTCTTTTTATGTTATTTAGAAAGATTTTTATTTTTAAAAGTTTTTATTAGTACATGTTTGTAGTAAATAATGATTACATTTATCATAAGGAGTTTGTACATGTACACAGCTCATCTTTATCTTTTTTATCCCCTTTCCTTCTCATTCCTCTCTGTTCCTTCTAATTTTTGTTCCACTTCCCATTTGCAAAAGCTCTATTTCCATTTTTTTCTTCAATTCTTTCTCTTTTTTTCATCCCTTTTCCCTTCCCTCTCTCTTCTCTCCCTCTAAGGCCACTGGTGTGTTTATGAAGGAGCCCCTAGCATCAGCAAGGGGATCCTAAAAGAAGAGAAGGAAGAAGGAGAAGGAAGCAAGATGAGTGGAGGGAGAAACTGAGCTGTGAATGGATGGATTAGGCTCAGCCAACCCTACAGTGACCTCTGCAGCTAGACAGGTCCTTCCTGACTGCCTTGAATGGGATAAAACTTTTTTTTTTTGTCCTCATTTAGGGACTGAATACTATTAATATGTTGAAATCCTAACTCCCAATGGAGTGATTTTTGGAGATGGGACATTTGGGTGCTAATTAGATTTAGATGAAATTGTGAGGGTGGGGCCCCTGTGAGGTTTTTAAGGTCCTCATAAGAAGAGGAAGGGCCCTTGTTCACTCTCTTTTCTGAGGACCCAGTGTAAAATAAGTTGTCTGCATGCCAGGAAGAGAGAGATAGGAAAAGAGCCCTCACCAAGAACCTGATCCAAGGGAAACCCTGACTTGGGACTACAGACTCCAGCGCTGAGAAAATAAGTGTCTATGGTTTAAGCTGCCATTTATTTATTTGTTTATTCTGTTATTTATTATAGTAGCCCAATCTAAGACACTGTCCATTGATCAGTTATTGAGTGTGCTGCACCAGAAAGGAGCATGACTTTGGTGACTAGCTCAGAAAAGGCTGTTAGCTGAAGGCTATCTGGGGGTAGCATCGCAATCACTATTACTATGTCTTAGTTTTCATAATGATAAATAAATAAACAAATAAACAAAAAACCTCACTTGGTTCAGCTCTTTTATGTCAAGCTTAAGTAACAAGCTCATTATTGACTTCACACGTCATTTGTATTTCTCACTACTATTTGGCTTCATTCCCCACTCCTTTTGCACAAAACCCTTTAAACAGTGCTTTTTAATTACCTTGTCATGTGCAAGATACACAGAGCTACCATAGGCAGAGCTTTGCACCAGAGAGTTTTCCCAGGAAAATGGTGAGTGGTGGCATAATAAGCTCATTCTTCCTCTATATCATTTATTTCATGTGGAGTTTAACTCTTTCAAATCTTGAGGGCAACTCAAGATTTGCATTTTAGAAAAATTTCTCATTCTAGAATGTGGGTCAGAGGGAAAACTAGAAGCAGGGAGGTTACTGAAGGACTTCCAGTTAAACATGGTGGATTAACTGCACATTTATTTCCTCTTCCTCCAAATTGCTACTGGAAGGATACCAGATATATAAATAGGGAGAAATAATAGTGGATATTTCTCCTTAAAGAGAAAGAGTTCAGCACCATTTGGGAAGCTAGAAAATAGAAGAGTGGAAGCTGACTCAGGTGTGGATGGGGCATATCTGCATCAGAGATGTATTATCTGCAAGCAATGGAATATAACAAGCAGGTGCTTCACTTTTCTCTTATCACAAAAGTTCTAGAGGAATCTGTTTGCATTGGTTCAGCTGTTTACTTAGAGGGGCTCTCTCTTTCTGTTTAGCAAACTTTAGCTTGTGGACTTTTTTTTTTTTTTTTTTGCTTTATGGTCACCAGAAGGTCTCTATAGTTCCAGATATCACAACCTCATTGAACAGAAAGTCTCATGGCAGCCAATCTGTTCCTTTTTATTGGGAAGGCAAACATTTTCCAGGGCTTTCTGGCAGACTTATACTTACACTATCCCCTGGTCCAGAGCCCCTCCGCTTTCAGTTTCTCTAGAAGATAATTTCTGTCTCTGCACAGTGAGGGAGAGGACCAAGGTTGAGCTGATAGGGTGGGTGTGCAAGAAGATCTGCTGAGTTGGTTTGACAATAGATTTCTAACAAATTGAAAGCGTTTCACCTTGTTTATTCTCCCTGCCCTCTATAGTACCTGATACCTGTGCTAGTCAGCTTTCCATTACTGTGACAGATATCTGAGATAATCAATTTATAAGAAGAAAAGTTTTATGATGTTATCATTATGTATATCTAAAATGTGCCAATAAAGGTTTTGCTTCAAAAAAAAGGAAGAAGAAAAGGTTTATTTTAGCTCAAAGTTTCAATTCATGGTCACTGTTACTGTTTATATCTAAAATGTCCCCCCAAAACCCAATGTGTTTGGGAGATTAGATTATGGGTATTCCTCGGTGAATTCATCTGTTGATGAGTTCAATAGCTAAATGTGCTGTTAGGAGATGGGGCCTGGTTGGAGATGGGTCACTGGGGGCATAACCTGGAAAAGTATAATCTCATCCCCAGGCTTCTCCCTACTCTTCTGCTTCCTGGCTACCACAGTGTAAACATCTATCCTCTGGAACATGCTATTTCTGCTTTTTAGCTCATGGGCCCATGCATGGACTGAGACTTCTGAAACTATGAGCTAAAAATAAACCTCTACTCCTTTAAATTACAGGTGTTGGGAATTTTGTCCTAGGGACAGAAAAAGTGGCAGCACGGTACATCAAGATGGGAGCACATGGGAAAGGAGACCTGTTCACCTTATGGCGGCTGGAAAGCAAGGAGAGATAGTAAGGGGTTGAGGTCCCAATTTCCCCTTCAAGACAGAGCCCCAGTGACTCAACTTCCTTCCACTAGGCCCCACCTTCTAAAGGTTCTCCCACATCCCAAGAGCACTATGGGCTTAGGGTCAAGCCTTCAATACATGGGCCTTTGGGGGACATTTGAGATTTAAACTATTAGTAACCTTTCAGACAAATCTCTCACTTATTGTATGTCACTGTGTCCAATATTGTTGAATACCTACCATATCAAGTGTAAGCTTGCTTACAGGATATCGATTATCTTGAAGATAGCCCAGTGTCTAGACTTACATAAGATACTTATTTTCTCAGCCTGCTTTGTAGCCACAAGAGACCACACCCAGTCACTTCTGACTCCTGAGCAGTCACTGGAAATTCCTGATCTAATGGCCTATGTAACAGGACTCTAATCAACTATGGTAGACGAGAATCACCCTGGAAGAGCTTCCCAGGCATCTCAGTCCTGAAGTGACAATAGTCAGTCTGATTTCACAACCTTGGCCTGTCTGAAAATAAGTGCTTTATTTGGGCATTAAATAAATAAAACTGTATCCCTAGGAGGAAATGAAAATAAGATAGACTGTAAATGTTCTCTCTATCTTTTTTTTTTTTTTTGGTACCGAGGATCAAACTCGGGACCTTGCACTTTTGAGGCAGGCGCCAGAACCACTGGCTGTAAATGTAAAGAATAAACACTGGTGAGTAAAGTATAGCTATAATGAAAAAGTATATTAAAATTAATAGTATTAATACTTTTCATCAATTTACCAGGAGTATTCTCATAAGTTTTATAGTCATTGAAATATATAAATGTTTTGCTTGCTTTTAAAGTAACTTCTGCATTTAAAGGAGTCTAAAGCATCTAATCTACCAAAGTATTTAATTGACTAGATTTGCAATTAGTGTTTGAATGCTTGGAGAAAACTCATTTATGACTTTGTTTTATTAGTTGTATGAGTAGCTTATGAATAAGGAACATTAATCATTTAAATATTAGTAAATTTAGATTAGACAAAGTACAAGTGAGTATTTCTTTGCAGGAGGAAAAGTCCAGAGACAGTTTAACACAGAGTGCCTTTGTGTCCACTTGCATACACAATAACCAATCAACCTTTTCTTAATGCCCTCATGGAGGTATAAATAATGTACAAAAGTTGCACACATTTAAATTGTTCAGTTTAGTTTTTGCCTATTTACACATTTATAAAACCAATACCACCATTAAGATAACAAACATTTGTGTCACCTTCCAATGTTTCTCTTGCTCCTTGATCCAGTCCTTCCTTCCCAACCCTAAGGACTAGGAAAAAATGGTCTATTTTCTGTCTGCAGATTAATTGTATTTCCTAGAATTTTCTACAAATGGAATCACACAGTATGTATTCTTCTGTCTTGCTTCTTTTAACCTACAAATTTTTTTGGATTCATCCATGTTGTTGCACATATTAGTGATTTGCTATTTTATGTTGCTGAGCACTGTTCTATTATATGGATATACCACGATTTGTTTATTCATTCGTGAATTGATAGACATTTGGTATATTAGCAATAAAGGTACAAGTCTTTACCTGAACCTGTGCATTCATTTCTCTTGAATAAATACAGTTGAAATGGCTGGATCATAAGGTAGGTACAATAGATACATAACTTGAAGAAATTATCAAACTCTGTCCCAAAGTGGTTCTTTCACTTTTTTCTAATATCCCTACCAACACCGTATGCATTCTGATTGCTCCACATCCTTGAAACACTTTGTATGATCAGTCTTTATACTTTAGGCCATTCTAGTGTATATGTAAAGGTATTTCACTGTGATTTTAATTTGCATTTTCCTAATGACTAATGATGTTGAATATCTTTTCATGTACTACTTATCTGCCATCCATATATGTTCTGTTGTGAAGTGCCTGTTAAGTATTTTACCATTTTTTTCATTAAGCTTATTGGTACAATTTAGGTATACAGTATAGTTACATTCATCATTAGGATCTTGTACCTTTACATGATGTATCTTGGTTCTTATTTTTTCCCCATTCCCCTGCCCTCCCTTCAACCCCTCCACCCTTCCTTATTTACAAAGACTTTGTTTCCATTTTTTCCTTTTCTTATATTTTTTCTTTTCCCTTCTTTTCTTTCCCCTACCCCTTCCATTTCCCCTACTCCTTTAGACCTTTTCTTCCTATTTCACATTACGTTTTACCATTTTTAACTGGGTTGTCTTGTACAGTATTACTGAATTGTAAAAGTTGTTGATGTATTTTGTAGATCTAAATCCTCCATCAGTTATATGCTTTGTGAGTATTATCTGTCTGTAATTTGCTTTTTCATTTTAACAGTGTTTTTTGAAGAGAAAATCTTTAATTTTGATGAATCCATTTATCAGAACTTTATCTTACAATTCATGCTTTAATCTGTTAAGAAATATTTGTATACAAGGTCATTAAGATTTTTTTTATAATTTCTTTTAGAAGCCTCATAATTTAAACTCTCACATTAGATACATGAGTAATTTTAGTCAATTTTTGTTTATGGCATTAAATAAAGGTAAAAGCTCACTTTTTTTTTTGCTTTTGTTTTGTTTTTACATTTGGCAATTCCATTTTTCCAGCATCATTCACCTCTCCTGAATTGTTTTGACACTTTTATCAAAAACAATTGACCATATATATCATTCATGACCAATACCTCTATTCTGACACAGATACCACACTATTTTTATAACTATAGTTTAGTATCAGGCTTGAAATCACACTTGATCTTAGCATAAAGGCCAAGAAGAGATAAAGCTTTAAATCAAATAGTGTATATCTTTCAACTTTCCTCCTTTACAAAATTGCTTTGGATATTCTAGCCCCTTTTCATTTCCATATGAATTTTGGAAACAGCTTGTCAGTTTCTCCCAAAAAAACCTTTCTGTGATTTTTATTAGGATTTCATCAAATCCACAGATCAATTTGTTTTGTTTTGTTTTTTTTCCCCAGACAAGATCTCACTATGTCATTTAGACTGGTCTTGAACTTGTGGCAATTTTTTGGTTTTTTTTTTTTTTTTTTGGTATGGGGATCGAACTCAGATCCTTGCACTTTCAAGGCAGGCGGCGGAACCACTGAGCTAAATCCCTGTCCCAACTTGTGGCAATCTTCCTGGCCTTCTAAGTGCTGGGATCACAGGTGTGAACCACTATCCCTAGCTTTATAGATAATTTTTGAAAGAATTATCTTCTTACAGTATTAAGTCTTTTAAGCAATGAATATAATATCTCTCTATGTATGTCTTTACCTCTCCAATGTTTTTATATATACCTCTTGCATATACTTTGACAAGTATTTCATATTTGTCGTGTAACTATAAATGGTATTGTATTTCAATTTTTGATTATAGTTGGCATACATAAAAACAAATGATTTTTTAATGTTGATCTTGTATCTGGAAACCATCCAGTAAACTGGAATAGTAAGTACTTTCCTCATTTGTTTTACTGTTCTCGGGGATCACCATCCAGTGCTACCCAATCCCAAATGCTTGAAAACCATTACTCTATATGATTTGCTGGGTTTCTTGTTTGTTTATTTAAGTGCAAGAGTAAATCTGATCATTTTTATTCCATTGCCATTAGAAGCAAAGGAATCCAGTGAGACTTTTAGTGACTCACTCTTTAATGTGGATAGACAAATAGGGATCACTAAGAATTTGACTCAGGACTTCAACAAAAAAGACAGAGACCTAAACAAATTGTCAGAAAAAAGTGGAATTTAAGATGGGCATGGTAACTCATGCCTGTAGTCCCAGCATTTGGGAGTCTGAGGTAGGAAGATTGAAAGTCAAATCCAGCCTGCACTATATAGTAAGGCCCTGCCTCAAAAACCAAAACCAAAAATAAAATCTAAGATTAAAATTTTAAATATTTTAATAAACATTTTCACATTACCCAGCACAATAAGGACAAAAATGTACATAAAAGAGTAAATTCGGAGAGATTCTGTGGCAGATTAGGTGATGAGGATCAGAAATATAGGATAAGATAAAGTATATGAAATAACAATGTTATCTGGCTTATCAACAACAGTATGAGGAGCAGAAGATAGTGGATTATTGCCTTCAACATTCTCTAAAGAAAATTTCCAATAAAGAGATTTATTCTCATCCAATTGGTAATGCTTTGGGGACAAAATAAAGAACATTGCAGCCATATAAAATGTCAAAACTCAATCTTCTACTGATCCTTTATCAGAAAGGTATTGGAGTATGTCTTGGTTACTTTCTCATCGTGGGGACAAAATATTTGACAGTGGAAATTTAAGGAAGAGAGATTTATTTTGGCTCATGTTTTCAGTCTGTGGTCTCCTGGCATGGCAGAGGAGCACAGCAAAGGAAAGCTGCTCATGTCATATTGGTCAGAAAGCAGAGAGTGAAGGGAGGAACCACAGAGGGGAGATACACCCTTCGAGATCATGCCCTAGCAACCCATCTCTTCTGACCAAGGCCTACTCCTAACAGCACATTCAGCTATGAGCTGATAAATGGATTAATCCACTGCTGTATAGCCCCCAATCCCCTTCCAAAAGTTCCACCTCTGAACACATGAGGCTTTTGGGGGACATTCTAGATCCAAACCATTACAGAAGATATGCTCCACAATTGTCTACACTAATAAGGAGAATATATAAAATGAGGAAACAGGGTACCTGCCTTAAAAGAGAGGATGCTGAAAGCCGCACAATAGCAACTATACATGTGGTTTGAGAGATGAGTCTGTTTTGGAGCAGGATGGAAGACTGCTGGAGAGAAGAAGACAGGAGAAAATAGAGCTCTTGGGGAGTTTGGCTTTGATTTCTCCTTGCTTTCACTCCTTGCAGACCCCCCAGTCTTACCAACCCTTTATTTACCAAGTAGTACATCCCAGTCCCTGTTGCAGGGTCACACTGTCCTGTCACAAGCCCCATAGAAGACCACTCTGAGCTTGCCACATGAAAGCTGATGGAAACAGCAATCTCAACCTAGGCTGAGGTAAACAAGGCACCCAAGACTCAAAATTTAAGCAGGCACTCAGTTTTAACAGCAGTGTCAACACCCAGCTGTGTTTCCTCAAGTCATCTTCCTCAATGGGTGAATGTCTGGATAGAGCACTCTTGGGTCTGCCTTGCCATCATTTGTATTTTCACTGTATTTATTCCCTTTTTATCATATTTTTCTTCTATGACGGACCAAAGGATAAGGGTGGGAAAAAGTGCTCTCTTTTAGAATCTATATAATTTTTATATTCAATTAATTTAAACTATGGGTTTACTTGCTCACTCGCTCGCTTGCTTATGTGCTGCTGAAGATCAGGTCCAGAGTTTCACGCATGCTAAGTACACATTTTACACTGAACAACACCCTAACACCTATTTTTATGTTTTAAAGTTTTAGTAGTGATTTCTTCACATTTTATGAGAGCAGGTATTAATTTTATAGTATAACATCAACTTTGCAACTTCAAAATTTCAGAAGCAAAATTACCTTCAAAATGACATAGACCATGACAATTATTCATGACCCATGCATAATGCAAATTAGAAAAAGTATGAAGAAGAGAAAAACACGGGGGAGAAAACAGAACTATTCAAAACACATTTTGCTTCTACTTGTCAGATGAATTATATTTCCTCTAAAACATGTCTACTTTCAAAATTTAAGGACAAATTTTCTCAAGTAGTTGAGTGAAACTGCAATGCTAAAATATTAGAAATAGAAGCACACAAATCATCATTACAGTCTTAAGTCTGCTTCTGAAAACATGCAGAAAGCATTTTCAAGCAGTGCACAGAACTTCAATTTGTGAGATTGCTTTGGCGAAATTGCATTATCGTGATCTACTGATCTTCAAGACCAGGAGCTGAAAATAAGTCTTTACTTTAGTCAGTTATGAAACAAGAGGAAGGAAAGCTAAATACTTCAGTGGTAACATCTCCATCTGCCAAAGATTCTACAGGCAAGCTAGAAAAAAGTCTTGCTACTCTTCCAACTTCATTGGAAAATGATAATTTAGTAACATTAATGTACAGTATGGTGACCACAGGGACAATTCAGGGGCCAGTGCTATTCTGTACTATAATAACTTTTAAATAGGACATCAAGTTTTATAATTGAAGTGCCAGGTTATGCTTATATTCTAGATGTTCATCATTTGCTGATAATGCTTACCTATGATCTTGCCTTCTCAAACTACTGATTTTAGCAGTTGGTCAATAAAAATTCAGCCAATATCTGTATCTGTTAGCTCTATTTATTAGGTATATATATATTTTTATTAGGTATATATTTTTGCACATATTAGAATGTTTTTTCCTTTCAATGCCTTCCTTTCCCCCAAAACATTGTATATGTATTGATTTTGGTTAGATTTTGATTTAATCCACAGGTTATAGAATATGAACTAATTTAGAAAAGGAATAAAAATCCCCCAGAGATAAAGGCAGGTATTCATATGACTTTGAGCTTTCCACTTTAGGGCATTTTTTGTTTGTACATTAGACAATTGTTTTATGTTGAGCAGGTACTTTGTTGTTTGGAAACTTAAGTGTAGAAAGAAGTTTCAGAGATGGACTTGTGGACTGTTGCAGACATTGCAACCACCTGGTGGTATCACTTTTGCAGAGAAAAGCCTGGAAAATTAAAAGTGATGTTCTTAAAGTCCTTTGCAGGTAGAGGTTAGAAGTATTTGAGACTTCCTGAATTTGATAAACTCACATGAAACTTTGATTTGGAAGGAAGAATCTGGAGAGCCATGCTGTGAATTGTCTCTTGGCTGGCTAGGGTGAAGGTAGAAGTGGCATAGTTGGCCAGCAGCTGTGGTTGTGGTCATTTTGTGGTTGGTGGCAGGAGCAGCTGTTATCTTGGCAGACCAATTCTTTGGTTGGTGTTTTGTTTTGTGTGTGTAGGGAACAGGGAAAGGGGACGTTACTAGAACATCCGGAGTAAGTCCTAGCCTCCTGCGAGCCATGGCAGCACAAGGTGAATTAACTTATTAATTTATTATTTATTAATTAAATTAATTTAATTAACTTATTAATTTATTAATTAATTTCCTGTAGGAAAGGTAGAAAAATGAGACTTTGAGAAGAAGCTGAACTTTGGGTCTGATCAGTGCTGCCTTTTATTTCAGTACATCAGGAGAAACAGATGTAACAAATGACTTGCAGAGAGTTCAGGACATCGGGATAAACAAAGTGTAACAGTCCAAGAACAATGAGGAACTGAGTAGATGAAGATTTTGTTTCTCCCAGGATGTCTTCAACTGGTGTAATCTTGTCCTGGAGCATCACAGCATCATCGGATCATTGAGGTCTCAGTTGTGACCGGAGGCCAAAATGGAATTATGTCTTGAAATGCCATAGCTGGCCTGTAGGCAGGAGAACTAGGCCTAATCAAATGACTTTTCCCTAAATATTATGTAGCACTGCCGCTGACATGTGTGCCTTGGTTTTTGCTTTTTGCTTTGCCCCTTTCAAAAGTTTGGAGGTTTCTTTAGGTTCAGTAAACGCCTCCATGCTTAAACTAGCTAAAGAGGGTTCTATTTTTCAAAATTTGCAACATGACCAATTTACTTTTTGTCTGGTAGCATGCTTCACCCTTTACCTACATTGTCCAATGTAATCATCAGAAGACCAAAAGATAAATAGTATTATTTATTTGTATTTTGCAGCTGAGGAAACCACATTTCCAATCTCTTCAGAGGATAGAGAGGGGATCTTGGGGCAGCGGTAACATTTTGTTACACAAAGTTGCAAGAATAATACAAAGAACTATTATGTACATTTACCCATAGTCTCCAAACATTAACAATTTACTATATTTGCTTTATTCTCTTTCTTTCTCTGTCTCTCTTTATATACATACATGACATATATACAATACACAAGCACTTGAACACTTGCATACATACATGTGCATATACATTTATACATACATATATAGCCAAATAGTGTTCATTTGTATATATGTATATTAGTTAGTATATATTTATACATATTATGATCATGTAGTATGTGTGTGTTGCAAATAGTTCAAACAATAGAAAAATATGCAAACTAAAAGATAAAAATTGTCTGGCTTCCAACCCCTTCATCACAAATAACTATTGTTAACAATTTTCAGAACACAAAAATGTTTCAAAAATTCTTTTGTTTATTTTCATTTTCACTGCTAAACATTTTCCTACATGGGTGAAATAACATTATTACCTTAAAATTAGTAATTCTTTAATGCTGTCTACTACTGTATTAGTTAGTTTTCCATCACTATAATAAATATCTCAGATAGTCAATTTGGAAAGAAAAACGGTTTCTTTTAGCTTACAGTTCTGGAGTTTGTAATTGTTTATCCCCAATGCTTCTGTGCAAGGTGTCACATAGTAGTGAGAATGCATGGTGTAGAAAAACCATTCACCTCATGGCCAGGAAGCAAAATAGGAGGAAGAGGCCAACTCCTCTCAGAGGTATACCCCCAATGACCTAAGGATCTCTCATTAGGCCCTACCCCTTAAAGGTTTAACCACCTCCTCATAGCACCAATCCTGAGGACTAATGATCTTAGGAGGACATTCAAGATCCAAACTATGCAAATTCTTAGTCCACAGTCAGTTTTCCCTCATTGTTCAAGAAGTATTTTTTATGATTTATTTCTTAACCTAGATTCAATCCAGAATCTGACTTTTATAACTGGCTGTTATGTGCCATAAGTCTCTTTTATCCCAAAGAGTCATTATGTTGAATGATAAGAAATGGTATATTAAAAAAGTATCAGACTAACACTGACACTGGAATTCCATCAGGAAGAAATATTCACCTTAAGGTTCCATGGGCACACAGGTCATTCTCTTGCCAGGAACAAAAACCTTGCAACAGTACAGGATTGCAGGTGATTCACAACCTGCTTTATTGGGCAGATCTCTGGGGAGCATATTAATTACCTGATTTATGCTTTAGGTCTAAAGTGTCTCCTAAAAGTCTCATGTGTTTGGAAGGTGATTGGATCATTGGAGGGGAGCTATACTCACCACTGCAATCATTCGCCCATGAGTTGAATGTGCTGTTAGGAGGTGGGGCCTGGCTCGAGGTGGTCAGTGGGGACAGGACTGGAAGGGTGTATTCTTATCTCCGGCCCTCCTCTCTTTCTCTCTGGTTCCTGGCTGCCATGGGCTGAACAGCTTCCTCCACATGCCCTTTGACTATGCTGTTTGGCCTTGGAGCCAGCTGACTTTAGATTGACCCACAGGAAGCTGTGGGGCAAATGAACCTTCCTTCATTTAAATTCATTTAAATTGTGGGTGTTGGGTATTTTGTCCCAGTGACAGGAAACTGACTATAGAACCCCCCATCCTCAGCCACTGCTCACCAGCTCTAGCCAGAGCATGCCACTCATCTGAGCTGTGAGGTTCTCTTTTGTAATACAAGTAGGACTATACTTACCCACTGGGATTTGTTAAAGAAAACAAAAAACAAAACAAAAAAAACAAAACCATCTAAAGCAACCAAGAAGTCAACTGAAAACTTTTTTTGTTGTTGTTGTTGTTGTTTGCTTTTTGAGACAGGGTCTCACTTTGTAGTTCAGGCTGACCTTGAACTCATTATGTAGCCCAAACTGACCTCGAACTCATGGTGATCCTCCTGCCTCAGCCTCACAAGCACTGGGATCACAAGCGTGTGTCACCATGCTCAGCTAGAAAACTGAAAACTTCAATCCACAAAAAATCAAATAATAATTATTCTTCTCAAAAAAGGAAGAAAAGTATTTAGTGTGAAGATGTATATTCTTTTTATTTATTTTCAGCTTTTTCTTTTCTTTTTTTTTTTTTTGGTACTAGGGATCGAACTCAGGTCCTTGCGCTTGCGCAGCAGGCAGCGAAACCACTGAGCTAAATCCCCGGCCCTTCAGCTTTTTCTTTTAATGTTTCCTAGAACAGTGGTAATAGGTCAGGGTTCATTAGACCAGATACATCAATTGGAAGCAGTAGAATAACATTATATATGAAAATCTGAGTTTAGTGGGAGTGAATTTACAGCTATGACACAAGAAAACAACCACTAAACAATATGGCATAAACATTTGCTATGTTCTGAATGTTTCTTTCCTCCTAAAATTCATGTTAGACCCTAACCCCAGTGCAGTGCTATTGGAAGGAGAGGCCTTTGGGAAGTGATGAGGTCATGAAAGTGGATTCTTCAAGAATGGAATTAGTGCCATTGTAAAAGAGCCCCGAGGGCTGGGCATGGTGGTGCACAGCTGTAGCCACAGCACTTGGGAGGCAGAGGCAGGAGTAGTCTCAACACTTGGAGGAGGCAGAGGCAGGAGGATCACCATGAGTTCGAGTCCTGCCTGGGCTACAAAATGCGTTCAAGGCCAGCCTGAATAACACATGCAGACCTTGTCTCAAAAAAAAGAGCCCTGAGGGAGCTGGTTCACCTTTTCTGCCATGTAAGATGCAACATAGGCACCATCTTTGAGATAAAGGACAGGCCTCACTAGACACTGAATTGGCTGGCACCTTGACCTTGAATTTCTTAGACTCCAAACTGTGTGGCCAATAGATTTATACTGTTTATAAATTGCCCAGTCTAGGATATTTTGTCATACCAGTTTAATGGATTAAGACAACACTGTCATGTCAGCAAAATGCTATCACCTTTGGTTCTAAAGAAAAGGTCAGTTTGTTTGGGGATCTATGCCTTGCCTTTATCATCTCTTACCATCTCCCAAGTGCTGAGCATAGAGAAAAGAATCCTCTGTCTCTTCTTTGCCTGTAAGTACATTAACAAACCTAAAAATTAGGCATATTTAATTATGACAAATGGATATTTGTATTAGGTTGAACAGTGTCCCTCCAAAATTCCTATCCCCTGGAACCTCAAAATGTGACTTTATTTTTTAATGGGGTCTTAACAGATAGAATTAGTTAAGTGAAAGTAAGGCCACAATGGGTAGGATGAGACCTAATCCAATGACTGGGAACTTTATAAGAGGGAATTTAGACACAGACACATGGGGAAAATGCCCTGTGGTGATAGAGGCAGAGATTGGAGTGATTTGTCTTCAAGCCAAAGGACACCAAGTATTTCCAGCAACCAGAAGCAAGGAGAAGGCAAGGAAGGATCTTCCTTTAAAGAGTTTGCAAGGAGCATGATCCTACTGACACCTTGATTCCAGGTTTCTGGCCACCAAAACTCTAAGAGAATAAAATTTTAAGCCATCCAAAGTTTATGGGAATTTGTTACAGCAGCCCCAGGAAACTAATACCACATTGCAATGACATATGCAATTGGGCTTTGGGGAGCTGATTCATTTTAACCAAAATCTCCCAGCTGCTTTATAAACTTGAGTTTTAAATTATTAATCTACAGAGGGAAATAGCGGACAGGATAATAGGAATTGCTTCAGGGAGCACCAACCTGCTATACAGGACTAAATTATAAATCAGAAAGGAGAAAGAGAAACTAATATTTATTAAGCATCTGATATATTTCAGGTACCAAATGTGTCACAATACATGTAAGATTATAAGTGTGATAAGGGCTTTAAAGAGAGATTTAGTGTGGCATATAAGTAGGTAAATTGAGGATGTCAAGGAGATAAAGGAAAAAGACGCTGGGGGAATAGATTGAGAGGAATAATAGGAATTAATAAAGGGAAGAACAAATGAGTGTGTGATAGGTACAAGAGTCTCACACATTTAAAAAACTGAAAGAAGGCTGGGGATTTAGCTCAGTGGTGCTGTTGCCTGCCTTGTAAGCGCAAGGTCCTGAATTCCATCCCCAGTACAAAAAAAAAAAAAAAAAATCAAAGAACTGAAAGAAAGACCATGTGCTTTGGGATAGGGAGGGATTGTACAGCTGTGAAAGGAGAGAAAGTAGGGGTGACACATGCAAAGCCTCCTCAATGTTGTGGACATGAGGAGGTGTTAAAGGTTGCTATGCAAAAGGAGCAACATGATTAGATTTACATTTTTAAAACAGATCACCCCAGCTGACTTGTGGAGTACAGACAGCTGGAGGAAAAGGAGAATTTGATGACAGCAGAGGGCCCAGGGATTCAGAATGGACACTTCACACCTAAGCAGACACTGGCCAGCCTGCCCACAAGGGACGGAAGGATGTCAAGCCCCACAGGTCACCGAAACCACGCCCTTCCCCACGGACCCAATCCTCCTCTTAGAGAGAGGTAAGGTTGAGTGATTGCTTGAGTTAAACAAGAAGAGAAAGGGTAACCATTATTGAGATCATTGGATTGGGTTTAAATTATGGTTTTGTAATAAATTTTTACATTCAAATGATGGGAATTAATAAGATCAGATCCACACTGGGATATAATAGAGTAACATTCTACTTATTCATCTGAATGTAGTGAGAGTAAATTTATAAACTCTAACATAGATGACAAGCCTCCACAATAGACAAAAAGCATTCTTTCAGGTCAGAAAATGCACATCTAAGGTACTCTTTGTGAAGGCCTCAGTGCTCTTTGTGTGGATGTACTATAATTTAACTACTTTCTTATTTATTAGGAAACAATCACCCTGTGGTATTTTGCCATTACACCAGCACCTTATGCATATATCCATGTATACTTCTAAGAGATTTTTCAAAGGACAGTCTTGCTAGGAGGATTTCCAGGTCTAAAAGGAAGCATATTTAGACACTGGCAAGTCAATTTCCTAAAAGATTTTTCTGATACCTAATTCTATCAACACATTATATCTTAACAAAAATTTTTTTTCTGTCAGAGTATGGTGCACATCACATTGTCACACATTACTTTATTTTTTAAAAGGTTTTTATACAGAGTCTGCCAAAAAAATATGTATACACACTTCAGTAAAAGAAAAATAGTATGATTTTTAAAAATAGTGTTACACTCGTATGAAGAACCTTTGAGAATGTGCTATATCACAGAAAACCCATTACACTGCAGGCCCTTAGAGAAGAAATTGAAAATGGTTGTGCAGCAATCTCAATGACAAAGGTTACCTAAGCAGCAGTTCATCACTAAATAAATAGTAGAAGCTAATAGCTACCACTTTAAGCACACCTTGTAATTGTAGAGGACAAAGGTAACTTGTACTAATCTCATGATGTCTCAATAAATTTAGTATTAAAATATTTATACAAGTTTTTCTTCTCTTGAAGTGTGTATATATTTTTGGGGAAAATCTTGCATGTTTCAGGGAATGAAGAAAATTTCTTTCCCTTAACATATCGAGGAAAACATTGTAAATATTTGAGTGAAATGTGTGGGTAAGCTGCTCAGGGTGAGGAAAGATTATAACTGGGAAATGGTTAGGTATGTTAGTCAGCTTTCTATTACTATAACAAAATACCCAAGATAATCAACTTAAAAACAGGAAAGGGTTATTTTGGGTCAAAGTTTTGGAAGTTTCAGTAGTGGTGGGTTGTACCATTAGTTTGGGGCCTATAATGAGACAGCACATCATGGTCAGAGCATGTGATATGTGGCAGAGGAAGCTGCTCACCTCATGGTATCCTGGAAGGAAAGTGAAGAAGAAGGGGCTAGGCTTCCAAACATTCCCAACTACCACTCTTCAAGGTTCCTCCACCTTCAATAATGCCATGGGCTGGGGATCAAGCCTTTAACACATGAACCTTTGGGGAACTTTCATGATCCAAACTAGATGAATAGCTACCTAGGGATGTTGGGCATTTTGCTCTGCAGAGCTTGCATTTCAGAATAAGTCCTGAGACAGAATAGAATGACAGCAGGGAAAAGCAATTGGAGTCAGCAGATGGGATGGGGACTCTAAAAGGAAGGCTCCAGAAGCCAGTGACCCTGAAGCTGGCAGGGAAAGACAGAGAAGTAAATCCCAGCACTGCAAAGTAGAAAGGGATTTTGGAAGCGAACCTATCATTTCTTAGAGTTCATAAAATTCCATTCTTTTTGTGTCAATTTTGCCTCACATATGTATTGAACCTCTTATTAGAGATGTGAGATGATTAATTCTGGCCTTTCTCCCAGGAAGGCAGCTGTGCAGCTTTCATGAGCTGCTGCAACACAGTGAGGAAAAGCCAGGAGAGCCAATTTCTGATGGCAAGAGTTGAAGAAGGTAAGGAGAGGTTGCCCCTGCTGTGCAAAAAGGCACATAGGGCACATGGCTCCAGGTAGAGCTTTAGATAACAAATCTAAATTTGTTTTTATCCTCACTTCAAAACTCTTGTAAGAAAAGTGTGAGAGGGTGGGAGGATCATTTCAGTGTGAGGCCGAGTTCCAAGATTTTAGTCTCACCTTTGCAAAGGGGTCTGGTGATCTTTGAAGATAGTTCCTGAAAAGTTTAGGAATTGTGCCAAGAACAAAGACAGCTGGGTGTCACCAGATAATGAAATTAGGATAATGGGAGAAACCCCGTGGCAAATGTGATAGACGCTGTGAAAAACCCTGCACAAGGTAAGAGCGGAGAGGGCATTCCCTCTGCCTAGGAGCATCAGGAAGTCTTCACAGAGAATGTCATACTTGAGCTGGATGTGAAAGATGAGTAGCAGATCACCATGAAGGCTAGTATATGGGATAGGGTATTGGTTTCCTAGGACTGCAGTAACAAGTGACCACAAACTGGGTGGCTTACAGCAACATAAATTTATTCCCTTATGTTCTGAAGGCTAAACATCAGAAATCAAGTTGTTCACAGAATGTCCATGCTCCCTCTGGAAGTCCTAGAGGAGATTCTGTCCTTTGCCTCTGTCAGCTTCCTTGGTTTGTGCCTGGATCACTCCAATCTCTGCCTCTGTGTTCTCTTGAACTCCCTTGTGTCTGTGTCTTCTCCTCTGTCTCCTATTAAAGATATTTGCCATTGGATTTAGGGTTAAAGTGAATAATCCAGGATTATATGAATTTAAGATCTCTAAATTAATTACATCTGGGAAGACCTTCTTTCCAAATAAAGTCACATTCACAAATAAGAACCAAGAGAGATTATGTAAAGGTGCAGATTTCCAATGATGAATGTCATTATATTGTATACCTAAAATGTACCAATAAAATTAATTTTAAAAAAAGAATAAAGTCACATTCACAACTTAGGTTGTGGCCATACTTTTGGGTGGTCACCATTCAGTCCACAACAGGAGGCACTCTGTGTAGAGGTTGTCTGTGATGATCCAAACTTCTTAGCAAAGGACCATCAGCGATAAGGTTTGGACTTTTATCTCCCACCACCAACCATTTTCTCTGACCTTGAGGTGTGACTGCTTTCATTTCCACAAATGACGGCATTTTTTCCTGTCTCTGTGTCTCCATGCAGTTCCTTTTTTACTTTTTGTTTGTTTTTAAATTTTATTTTGTTGTGGTTTTATTTTTTGTAGTGCTGGAGATTGAATCTAAGGCCTCATGCATGCAAGGCAAGCATTCTACCACTAAACTACACCCCAGGCCCCTGTTTCCATTTTAATCAAGTTGGATGCTGGAAGGGAAATCAACAGGATGAATGGTTATTGGGAACAAGATTAGAGAATAAGAACAGGCACTTTCACTTCAAATGTTCATATTTTATCAATAAAAGCTTCTTTTGAACAATTTGGCTATACTTTGGAGGATTCTTTATTATTTTTGCCTCTATATAAGTAGCAGTTAGAAGATTTATTTGTAGGAAATCTCAAAGTTCCTCTCTGAAATTTTCTTTCATGACTATTCATGAATAGCAGCTACTCTCAAAGTTGCTCACTTCTGAGTGAACAATAAGTTTGCCTCTCTGCACAAAAATGTCCTAGCAGTTTATTTTGTTTTATATCTCAGGAAAAGGAAGTGGGATGGAATGAGCTGGATGTGCATACAGTTGCAGATAACTTGTTTTAGAAGCTCTCAGTTGACTGAGGAACAGCCACTGATGAGGAGAAATGCCTGAATTTCAATGGGGAGCTCAACATGAAGTGAATGACAAAGACGCCAGCTACAGATTAATGTATTCATATCTTTGTTTTATTGCTTCATTGCAATTAAAACCTAACATGGCTTATGAAAATATACAAACAAATATCATCTGCCTTGGATTTGTGCCTGGCATGCTGTGAGATTGTGGAGAGATATGATTGACATCATGCATATTATATTACGATGGGGGGAGACTTTAATATGGAATCTGGAGGTGATAAAAATGTAAATGTATCATCACAAAGGCAGACAAAAAGAGTATTGCATGTTAAAGATCATAAACAACCAGGAAAAATTAAGGGAAGGGAGGCAAAAGAGGCCATGGGAAGACACATAGAGGTGATAGAATATGTGGTGCACAGTCAAAGAGACACAAGCAGGAGTGGTTCAGAGACAGATAGAAGAAGAAGTTACTCTTCTTCTACAAATTCTTTTGCTTTTAACATATATGAAACACTATCACCAAGAGCCAGGTGTAATCTCAGCTCTCTATGAAGGTGAGCCAGGAGGATTGAAAGTTTGAGCCCAGCCTGTGCAACTTAGAGACCTTATCTCAAAGTAAAACAATAAATAAATAAATAAATAAATAAATAAATAAATAAATAAATAGAGATTGGGGTGTAGCTCAGTTCAGAGGCCAGGGTTCAATCTCTAGTACAAAACAAACAAAAACAAAACAAAACAAAGCCACCACAGTACCACCACCACTGACAACCCACTATCATTGCTGTCCAAACTGACCCAATAACCTCTCCCTGGGGTGCCCAGGATTCTTGCCTTTCTGTGTCTGGAAACTTGTCTACATCCTATTCCCACCAGAGCACAGAGCCCAACTTACCCTTAAGAGGAGGAAGGAGGGAAAAAAAAAAAAAGAAATGGCTCCCTAGATTCCCCTCTGTATCTACTGCAGGTGCCAATTTTTCTAGGGTTGGGCTGTGAGCAAAACCTATAGGTAGGAGCAAGCTGATCCTTGCTCTCCTTTGTGCCCAGAAGCCCTAGTTCCAAGGACTGGCCTCTGCATTCTGTGGGTGACCCAGTGTTTGGGAGGATGAACAGTGAAAGCACTCATGGGCCTGTGGCTCCACCTCATGGCTGGCTCTAACCTGAGAGTGGGAGCAGAAGGGCTGAACCTGTTTGTGTGAAAGGCACTGGTCACACACAGCATACCACAGCTGAGGTTTGAGGGGAATATTTTTCTGAGGACTCAAACAGACCTTAGTCTTCAGCCTATCTTGCAATTTCTACCTCTTTGAATAAAGGCAAATCCTTTGTGATACTGCCTACATCCTGGAATTATTGTAAGGACAAATGGGGTACATATCTTTCTTCTTGTTTTCATTTATTCATTCAACAAACCTTTGAGGTACCATAGCAGGCAGAGTCCTAAGATGATTCTCAATGACTCATTCTTTGTGTTTCCTTCCACTGTGGGCAGGACCTGAAAATATGATGAATGCTGCACCTGTGATTGGATTGGGCTTTATGGCAAAGGTTAAAAGCTTTGCAAATCAGTTGATTTTGAGCTAATCAAAAGGGCAATTATCTTGGATGAGTCTAAATCAAATGAAAGCTCTGAAAGTGTCAGAAAGAGCCTCTTGCTTGCTTTGCAGCAAGTCACTATTGCTCTATAGTGGCAGGGAAATGGATTCTGCCAACAACCATATAAAGTCCTTGAGCCTCGGATGAGATCCTGTCTCTTGGTGGTTGACATCTTGAATACAGGTCACCTAAGAAGATGACCAAGTTATGCCATGCCTGACTCCTAATCCATGGGAACTACGAGATAATACATTTTTGTTATTCCAAGCTTGCTGCATTCTCGTTAACTTATGATAGCAGCATCATGCCAAGTAGTGGGGATATAACAGTCCGTGAGGCAAGCACAATCCTGCCCTTCTAGGGACACAAATGAGGACATAGATGACTATATATTTTCAGACAGATATGCTAACTGAAGGAGTTTGAATTACCCCCTCATCAGTGAGCTTGGTTCTTTCTGCCTTTGTGGTTACAGAAAAGGGTAACAGAACATGCCATTTGGGGAAGGAAGAGGCTATGACATTAGAGCAATCCCTCCTGGGAAAGGAGAGAAGGGGAAACAAAGCCTGTTTGGTTCAAAGAAGAGAGGCAGAGAAAGGTGGAGGGGGCAACCCACCTGGGCTTGTTTACCTCCACATTCTTCCATTCCAGAGTTGAGGGAGGGAGAGAGACCTTCAATAACCTGGAAAGTTCTGGGGAGATCTTGACGTGTAGGATTTTGTTCCTGTCATCTCTGGGGAAATGCTAGGTAAACTCCAAGTGTCCTTTGAAAGGTGCTGAATGAAAACACCCTGCTTAGACTTTAAGTTGGAAATAGATCTAGGCAGAGAGAAGACCAGATGTAGTGTCCCCTCCCTGCTTCTGCTCCATGGCTTAACTTGCAAACTTCTGAGCATCCAGCTCATTCTGCCCACTTCTCCTACGACATAAAACAAAAAGCCCTTTAGAGCATTTGTGTGCTCTGAGGCAAACTCACAATTACTCAGAAGTGGACAACTTTTGTTTGTTTGTTTTTTGAGACAGGGTCTCACTATGTAGTTCAGACTGGCCTTGAATTTACAGCAATCCTCCTGCTTCAGCCTTCTAAGTGCTGGGATTACAGGCATGTGCCACCAGGCCAAGGAAAAGTGAACAATTTTTTTTTTTGGTACCAGGGATTAAGTGAACAACTTTTGAGAGCAGCTGCTGTTTATGAGTAAACATGAAATCAAACTTCAGAGGGGAATGCTTCACTTTTCATGCAATAAAAGGTTTTAAACCAGAAAAGAATAGGATACTTTCAATTAGCCAGATCAAATATTTTCTCTCACCAGTGTGATGGTGGCTTGGTGGCTTGAAAGCAAGATCAGTCCTCTACTAACAAAGAAAGCTGCATTTTTATTTGTGTGTACATTTTGTGAGCATCTGGCTATAGTTAGACTACAACTGGTTCCAGTATAAGCTGTACCTTAGAGCAGTGGTTCTCAGCAAATGCAATTTGTTTCTGGGGAAAGTGGTTGTCAAAATGAGGGGCCTGCTACTGGCATCTAGTGGATAGAGGTCACTGATGCTGCTAAACACTCTATAGTGCCCTGCCAACCCTCCTCAATTAAAAAAAAAATCCTGTCCTGTCCAGAATGCCCACGGTGCTGCTGCTGGGAAGTGTTGCTTGAGAGAAAGCATGTGTTTCGAAGGGGACATGGAGGAGGAATACCTACACAGATGTAAGGGACAGAGAAGTAAGGGTACAAAGAGAAGGATGAGCATGAATGGAAGCTTGTCATGTATGTGGAACACTGGAGGTGACTGAGAGATAGGAGATGTCTGCAGGTGTGAGCTGAGGTCAGGGAGGATCACTGAGGCATACACAGATTCTGAACTTCATCCTGAAGTCCTAGGGAAGACACTGCCAGATTTTAAGCAAGGCTGCCACAGAAGAAGGTTTTCCCTTTACAGTTTACAAGGGAATTTCAAATGTTCCTCACCAGAACTTCATAACCCTTAGCAAGGAAGGTAGCAAGGCTTTTATTATATCTATTTTAAAATTGCATTCTTTTTGGGGGGTACTGGGGATCAAACTCAGGACCCTGTGCTTTCGAGGCAGGCAGCGGCACCACTGAGCTAAATCCCCAGCCCTTTGCATTCTTTATTTCTTCACCTTTCTCACCATGTAAGGGGAAATAAATTGCCCTTCTGTCTATGACAGGAGGAAATACCAGGGGAACGAGAAATGAAGAGATGTGTTCCAGCCTTCTACACACAGAAGGGGCCAAGTATCTTAATTGCCTTATTCTTACACCCACCACTGATGGGTTATTCTTGCTCTGATTATTTTCCCTTTTATGAACCTTGACTATACTTCAGCTACTTAGAATTACATAATTAAATGAAATTCTGCTCCAACAACTGTCTGCACATGAATTGTTGTGGTTATAACTTTAAATAGAAATGGGCTGTAAGAAAAGTTCACCTATGTACAGGAAGTATTACGACTATGGTAATATTATTGGCTGATGAAAAGTAATGAGAAATATAGTTAATGGACTGTGCGACCTCACTGAAACCAAATGTTGGTAAATTATGTAAGTGTGGAAAGATGAGCACACAGGATGTTAATAAATGGATCAGTATAAATACTGGTATACATTTAGTATAGCATGCTTAGAGCATCTTGTTTAAAGTATGGCTTGTTTATATCACTTAATTTCAGAGTGTTTCCTATTCATAGTCCATAAACTGCACTGCATTTGTAGTGTGCTGACTTTTCTGGGAGGCGTGATAAACCTTCTTAGTAGACTCTTTATTCATAATGCCTCTAAGTATGCTGGAGTGAAGGTGCATCATTTGTCTTCTGTTCCGCAGGTGGTGAGGAGGGCGATTCTGTGAATAAACAGCATATTTATTGGTCAAGGGCAATGGTTGCTTAGTAACTTCCCTGATTTATCCAGAAAAGATTTGCCAACAAATCCAAATTAAATTGAAGACTAGAATAAATTGAAGAAACGATTTTCATTACCACATTTAGTATTTAACATTAGTGACTACACGAATGATTTGTTTTCCACATTGTGGTAGTGTTATGGCTCGTGTCTAGATGTCCCCCCAAAGCCTCATGTGGTCATAGGTGGGGCTTTTTCAGAGGTGGCTAGATCTAGAGTGTGTGATGTTGGAATTGATTCATGCTGCAATGCTAGGATCAAGGGCACTAGGATTAAGGGCATGAGTGCTGTCTGCCCCAAGTAGCCTGGATGAGATATAAGGGATAGAAAGAACTGTGGTTGTCCCTTGTTGCTTTGCTACCTTCTGCCTGCCATGAACTGTTTCTCCTCTGCAATTCCTGTCCGCCACACCACCCTACCTTGGAGCCAGCTAACTATGGACTGAAACCTGTACAAACTGTGAGCAAAATAAACCTTGTTTTTCTCTCTCTCTCTCTTTTTTTTTTTGGTACTGGGGACTGAACTCAGGACCTTGTGTTTGCAAGGTGAGCAGTGGCACCACTGAGCTAAATCCCCAGCTCAAGCTTTTGTCTTTTAACTTTGGGTATTTTATCTCAGCAGTGAGTAAAAGTAACTAAGACAGAATTTGGTACCAGAGAAGTGGGGTTGCTGCTGTGACTGTACTTGACCATGTGGTTAAGGAGCCTTTGGAGCTGGCTTGTGGGAAGGGGAAGAGTTAGGAAAGATTTGGGTCTAGTTTTCTAAACTGTGCATGATTTTGTGATACTCTTGAACTCCAGAACCTTCAGTTTTCAAGCCTCCCTATTTTCAAAATCAGACCCTGTCAAATCTGTCTGTTTTTCTTCCCCTCATTTGAGAGCCCAATATGAAATTAGTGTAGTGGCCACACCTGGGGTCCAGTTACTTCTCATTTAGGATGCTCATTTTTATTTTTCATTGTTTAGAATGCTCATTTTTAAGAGCATAATGTTTCTTCCCTTTTCCAACCCAGTTGCTTCCTGTATCCAGAATGCTATACCCCTCTACCTGGAAAATTCCTCTGAGTCTTTGAAGAATCACTTCACATAATGTGTTGGTTGGGGATATAGACAAAATGCACTTGTGAAAAACACAGACCTGAGGAGTAAGAAACAAGAATCTTGTCTCTTTTCTTTTTTTTGGACCAGGGATCGAACTCAGGACCTTGCACTTGTGAGGCAGGCGCAGTGCCACTGAGCTAAATCCCCGGCCCCAAAACTCTTGTCCCTTAACCTGTATGTGAATGTAAGTTTGGCACTTGTATGATTCATTTGGAAACCCCTGGAAGTTTTTAATTGTTACTGACTCTTTACGTGGCTAGAATTATGACTTACAAATATAAGAACTGTAAGGCAGCTGTCTTCACTATGAATCTGTAGAGGATGGAGAGGAAGAAGTCCATGGAAACAGGACAGGACAACCAATCCATATGGAGGAGTAGAGATGAAAGATGAAGAGTCTCAGAACCTTCCCAGGCCTATGCTTCAGTTTCTTTGCTACATTCCTTATAACAAACCCTTACGTTTTTATTTCTATCCTGCTGTCACAATTTATAGTGCACTATGCTCCCTTGATTGTAAATCACTTCTCTTGGTGAGATGTGTCTTCTTTCATGTTTGGTCTTCATTTTCTTACACACATCTCCACTACTGAGCAGCATTCCATTTTCCTGTTGATGGATGTTTGGGTTATTTCTTTTTTCTTATTTCAAAGAAACCTTCTAAGAATATTCTTATATGCATCTACAATTGCATGTAAGTAAATAATTTTAGGGCATATAAATAGGAGCATAAATGTCAACTTAGAGGTGATATAAATATTTAAAAGATAATGTCAAATTATTTTCTTAAGTTGTAACAGTTTATACTCGAGCCATCATTAATAATACATTATGATAACTGATACTAAATATTTATGCTATGCCAGGCAGTTATCACCAATAGAGTTTTTGTGTTCCCACCTAGCGTTAAACACTATGTGATCCCAATACATTATATTTGTAATATATGGTTGGATTCAGACAGTAAATATTTTATTTGTACAACCAGGCACAGTGGTGCATGCCTAAAATCCCAGCTACTCAGGAAGCTGAGGCTGGAGGATTATAAATTCAAGGCCAGCCTGGGCAACTTAGTGAGACCCTATCTTAAAATAAAACTTAAAAATAGGACTGAGGATGTATCTCAGTGGTAGAGCACTTGCTTAGCACACACATAGCCTTGGGTTCAATCTCCAGTATCAAAGTAAAATAAAATTTTATTATTTTTAGTTCTTTGGAAATTGTCAAATCCCAATAGCAAAAGGACTTGAAGTAGGGCTTTTTTTGTTTGGACAAGGTTAATAAGCATGTCAAATTCTTTAAAAATTATTAGTCTCTTCAAATGTCTCCCTTTTGGTATCAATTTGGACATTTAAAATTTTCTACTAGTACATATATGCAGTACATAATAATTACATTCATTGTGGGGGGGTTGGTACATGTTCATAACACATCTTAATTCTTTTTATGTTCCCTTCCTTTGTTCTTCCTCCTTCCCCCCTCCCTCCACATCTCTTGATTCCTGGGGGGGGGTTCCCCAGAAATTTATCTTTTTTAATCTACTTTGTCAAAAACTCATCTTATTATTTTAAAATTGGTTGTGTTTGTAGTTATTTTTCCTTTCCTACTCTGCAATTTAGCTGGTTCTTTTCTAATGTTTCCCTTTTTGTCTACTGTTTTCTTGATTAGTTTTGCTAGTTCTTTTTTTAAAAAGCAGCTTTAGTTTCATTGATGTTTGCTAGTGTATAATTATTGTCAATGTTCTGTTTAACCTCTGCCTTTATTTTTATTGGTTTCTTTCTTCTGAGTTCTTTGAGTGTGACCTGTTATACTTGGTTTCTGACATCTTAAGCTATTTGTTTTCTGTATTTGGGGTCTGCTTGTTTATTTTCTTATTTTTCTGCTTGGAACAAACTTCCCTAGACAGTTCCACAGATGTCCTGTAATGACACCTTCTCAGCCCAGCTTTGCCTGCAACTTGCAACTCCTCCTTCCTCTACACAACCCTTCCCAGCTTTGTTTTCTCCATAGCATTTATTGCCATTAAATATAGCATATATTATTTATTGCCTAGTCTCTCCATTAGAATGTGAGTTTTTAAAATTTTAGTAAATTTGAAAAAAAATTTTTAGTAAATTTGTAGAATTGTTCAAACTTGATTTAGTGCATTGTCATTGCCCCCAAAACCTTCTTTGTACCCTTTTACCATTAATGTCTGCTCTACCCTAGTCTAAGGGAATCACAGCTCTGCTTTTGTCTCTATAAAATTTGGAAAATAAGTTGTTTTTTGTTTTTTGCAGTGCTGGGGATTGAACCCAAGGCTCCAACATGCTAGGCAAGTGCTCTACACCCTCAGCTCCAAAACAGCGATTTTTAACTGCTTTGTTCACTGCTATACACCTAGCATTTAGAAAGCACCTGGCACTTCATAGTTACTGAATAAATGTTTGTTAAATAAAAATTTCAAATAATCCTCTTTTTTTTTTTTGCTTATATGATCTATCAGTTTCTAGAGATGTGTTAAAAATCTCCCAAAATAGGGCTGGGGTATATTTTAGTGGCAGATTGCTTGAGTACCCCCCCCACACACAGATCCAGAAATATTTGTTGTCTCATCTGTTTCTTTCTGTGATTCTGTCCTTTGATGCTTTATATATAGTCATGTGGTACATAAGGACATTTGGGTTGAGAATATACTGCATATACTGCAGTGGGCTCATGAGATTATAATAGAGCTAAAAAATTCCTTTTACCTAATGACATCTTAGCTGCCATAACATTATAGTGCAATGCATTACTCACATTTGTAGTGATACTGATGTAAACAAACCTGTGCTACCAGTCACAGAAAAGTGTAGCAATACAATTATGTAGATGATACTACTAGATAATGATAATAAACTACTATTCACTGGCCTAAGTACTTACTATATTAGCCTTTTTTTATTATTTCAGAGTATATACCTTCTACTTATAAAAAATAAGTTTACTTCTAGGGCAGAGAAGCTCAGCTGGTCCCAGCACCTGGAAGGAAGCTCCCCCACCGCCATCCCAAGCTTCTAGGGCACAGAAGCTGAGCGGGTCCCAGCACCTGGAAGGAAGCTCCCCTGCTGCCATCCCAAGCTCCTAGGGCAGAGAAGGTGAGATGAGTGGGTGCCAGAAGCACCCCCCCACCGTGGAAATGAGAAGACACATAAACAAGCCTCAAAAACAGACTTCCAGATCACCTCCAGCAACCCCAAAGGGAAACGAGATGGAACACTCTGATATTCAACCACCTGGACTCTCTGAACTGGCAACAAAAGAGGATCTGGCAAAAATGAAATCAGAAATAATTACTCAGATAACAGCAAAGATTTTGCTCATGGTGCAAGACATGATTAATAAATCTAGAGAGGACACAGATAAAAAAATAGAGGATCTGAGGAATATGATGGAATCCCAACATAGGAAACAAATGGAATCCATAAAACAGATACAAACAGATTTCCAAGAGATTAAAAACTCCATCAAAAGTCTGCGCAGCAGAAAGAACCAATGTGAGGATAGAATTTCACATACAGAAGATAAGATTGCAATTAGTGAGGAGGAAAAGAAAAATTGCTTTAAAATTGTGAGGGAACATGAGAAATCAATCCAGCGGCTGCTAGACAATGCAAAGAAGAATAACATAAGACTGATTGGAGTCAGTGAGGAAAGAGGAGAGGGTGCAGATGACATAAAAAAACTGTTCACAGAAGTGATGGCAGAAAACTTCCCAAGGAGGGGAAAAGAACTTGACATACAGATACGTGAGGCATATAGGACTCCAGCTAGCCTTAATCAAAAAAAATCTACACATAGGCATATAATAGTTAGGATTCCAGAAATCCAACAGAAGAATAAAATTCTGTAAGCAGTGAGAGAAAAGAAACAAATCACATACAAAGGAAAGTCCATCAGAATCACAGCAGACTTCTCAATGCAAACCCTCAAGGTAAGAAGAGCTTGGAGTGATGTATTTTAAGCCCTAAAGGAAAACAGCCTCCAACCCAGATTAATGTACCCTGCCAAACTATCTTTTAGAATTGATGGAGAAATAAGATACTTTCATGATAAAGAGCACCTCAGGAACTTCAAGAATACCAAACCGGCACTCCAAAAAATTTTAGACAATACCCTAGGAAAGGACAATGAGGATCACAACCCCAGGAAGCACAGCAGAATGAATCCATTGGTTGTGACAAATTAAACACAAAGGGGGAGAATCCAACAAAAAGAAAAAGTCATGACAAGGCTTTTAAAACTTTTGACTTCATCTCCCTAATGAGTATATAATTCAGTCTTGTTATTATACTGATTAGTATTTTTCTGATTCTAGAGTTGCACACCATTCCTTGTGCTATACTGGCTATTTATCATCTTCTTATGTCTACATTTTAATTGGGTTGTCTATTAATGAGCTCTAAGAATTCTTTATATATTCTGGTCATAGGTTATATGTATTGTAAATATGGTCTGTTTAAGGACTACTTTTCATTTTAATGATGTCATTTAAAGTTCTAAATTTTGATGGAATCTCATTTATCAGTTTTTTTTCTTTTATACATCATGTTTTTTATGTCCTAGGTATGCCTACCCTGAATTCATAAATATTTTCCCTTATAATTTCTTCTTAAAGTTTTATACTTTTAGGCTTTCTTATTTAGGTTCATAGATCCCTTCAAGTTATTTTCATGTATGGAAAAAAAGGGTTGAGATTAATTTTTTATGTACAGATACCAGGTGTTCTAGTGCTTTTTGCTGAAGACACTATCTCTTCTGCGGCTCTTGAATTGAGTTTATATTCTATAAAATGCTAACGTTAAATAATCTTTCAAAACTCAGCGGACCATATATGTGTGGTTCTATTTTTAGATTCTCTGTTTTATTCAAATGATCTATATGTCTTTCCTTACACCAACACTGCCTTGATTACTGTAGCTTTAGAAGAAGTCTTAAAATTGGGTGCTAAATGTCTTCCAACACTGTTTTTGTTTTTGGCTTTTCTGGGTCCTTTGTACTCCTACATAACTTTTAAATTTCAATATTCAGTTCTTCATTTATAGCAAGTATACACAGACCTGAATTTTTATATATACCTTGTGTTTTCTAATCCTGCTAGATTCAAGTACAAGTTCTAGGGGCTCCTAGAAATTTCTTAGTATTTTCTCTGTAGATGATCATTTCATCTACATATAAAGATTTTGTTTCTGCCATGCCAGTCTTATCCTAGTTGTGTCATTTTATTGCCAGACTGTTTTGGTTTAGACCTATGTTTCAAAGTCTAATGGACAGATGAAGAGTAGGCATATCTGCCCTTGTTCCCCACTTTAGGGAGAAAGCATTATATCGTCTCCATTCATAGAAGGAGTTTTTGTTGGAAGTATGGAGTACATGTCTTTGATCTGTTGAGAAGTTTCTGTTCTACTTCTAATCTCTTGATAGCTTTTACCATGAACAGCTGTAGAATTTAGTCCAATACTTTTTCTCCAACTAGTGACAGGATCATATGGCTTTCTCCTTTCCTCTGTTCAAATGATGACTTTTGGGGGTGGATCTTCCAATGCTGAACCAACACTGCCATCCCTATAACAAAACCACTTTCTACATCCTGCCAGATCTGACTTCTAAGAGTTTGTTTTGTTAAACAAATTTCTATCTATGTTCACACTTTTTTCTTCTATTATCTTTATCCAGTTTTAGGATTAGCACAATGTTGATTTCCCAAAATGAGGGGAGAAGTGTTCCTTCTTTTTTCTGCTTTAATTGTTTGATATAATTTATCAGTTAAAATGTTTATGAGCCTGCTGTTGTCATATAGGTAGGTTTTCAAGCTAGGAATATACTTTCTTTAATAGGTGCAATTCAAATTTTATATTTCCTCCAGAGTTAGTTTCATTAATTTGCCTTCCAAGGTACTTCTTAGAAGTTGTCAAATTTATTTCAAAAAAGATTTTTGTAATATGCTTTCTATAACCTTTTAAATTCTGTAAAATCTGTGGTAATGTCTCCTAGATCTTAATATTGTAATTTAAAAAATGTATAACTGATATTGTGTAACAGGAAGAAAAGGTCTAAAAGAGCAGGGGAATTAGGAGGGGTAGGGGAAGGGAAAAAAGGGAAAGGAAAAAATATGAGAAGAGGAAAAGAATGGAAACAAGGTCTTTGCAAATAGGGAAGGGTGGAGGGGGTGAAGGGAGGGCAAGGGAAGGGGAAAAAAAAATAAGAACCAAGAGACTCATGTAATGGTACAAGATCCCAATGATGAATATAACTGTATTGTATACCAAAAATGTACCAATAAAGTTAATGGAGAAAAAAAATAAGTTTACTGTAAGACAATGTTCTGTGTTTTGCCTGCTGCAGTCTTACCCTCTCAACTGCATGAAGAGGTTGCATCAAGTGAGGATGACTGATACCATCTAGGTTTGTGTAAGTCTACTCTGTGATGTTTGTACAATGACATGATCGCCTAACCATCCATTTCTCAGAATATATCTCTGTCATTATGGTACAGATAACTAGTTTTGGAGCTATTGTTGCTATATACAATATGTTCATGAGCGTTATGTCTTCTTGATCTGTTGGTTTTTTTGTTTGATATTTAACATCTTCTTTGTTATGGTTGAGATCTAATCCCCCTCCCCAGTCTCATGTGTTCAGAGATGGGGCTTTTAGAAGATGATGAAATCATGAGGGTTCTACTTTCATCAATGGGTTAATTCATTGATTAAATCATAATTTTGATGGCATTATTAGGATGTAGTAGAAACTTAGGAGGTGGGGCCTAGTTGAAGAGAGTGGGTCATGCAGCCTTGACCTTGGGGACTATATCTTATCCCAGGCCATTCCTCTGTCTCTGGCTCTCTTCTTTCTTCGCTCTTCTCTCTTTTTCCTGAGTGCCATAAGGTGAGCAGCTTTCCCTCTGCCATGCCCTTCTCTCATATGTTGTCTCAAGACTAAATGCAATAGAGCCAGCTGGCCACAGACTAAAACTTTTGCAACTGTGAGCCAAATTAAATCTTTCCTCCTTCAAGTTGTCACAGCAATAGAAAGCTGACTACCACAGTCTTTATAGTACTTTAACTTTAAATTCTATTTTAAAAATAAATTCTATTTAAAAATAAATAAAATTGCTGTCTTAATTATTTTTCAATTCTCATGACTTAATCTTTTTCTACTTCTTTAGATTTTACATGTCTAAATCTTTTAAGGTTTTAAATCTGTCTTTTATAGTTTATACATTACTGGATCTTATTAATTTTTTTTAAAAAAAGAAATTCTAAGAGTCTCTATTTTCTGATTGATAAGTTCAATATTTATATGTATTTCTCCCTGGTTTTGTCATATTATTTTGTATTTCCTATACTTCAATTTTTTGATTCATCTCTCCTTTCCAGGTTTCAAATAGGGAGATTGAATAAAACCTTTAATTATATTTATTTTACCTCCATAACTTTCTTAAATGGATTAAAATCTTCATTTTTTCCCCTCTTAGACACATATGACTGCACATCTTTATCTGCAGCCAACCCTGCTTTCCCTCCCAATACACTGTTATCCCCAGCTTTAGTTCTAGATTATAGTCACCCGGAGAAAGAAAAACATCCTCCCTCCCTCAGCCTGTCCTCCAGTACCAGATCACAACTACTTTCTCTTTCTCCCGTGGAGGGAAGAAAGGGAAATGTACCTTAAAGTCCTTGTAGCTCTCCACATTAATGCACTTTTTCTCTGAAACATTTATTACCATCAAACATTTTACTTATTTATTGTCTAGACTTCCTTATTAGAATGTGTCATGCCTGATCTGAGTATGTCTCTCTCAGTAAATATGTAGCTTTCAACAAACAATAGAAAACCACTAAAGGGCCATTCATGCTCAGTAAACAGAACAGATGGCCGTAAAGAAAATTTAAGACAGGACATACAACCTTCTCAGCACCGAAAAGCCTGGTTTTAACTACACAGGTGCACTGACCATCCTGGGAACTTTGACCCCAAGCATTCCATACCAGATTCCCCATTGCCAAAATCACCAATCTCCAATCTCCATCTCCAAACCCTATAAAAACTTAACTTTCCCTCTGGCCAGCTGCTGACATCTTTCTCTATCTCAGCTTGCCTGCACCCAGGCAGAATAAATCAAGCTCTTATTGCTCACACAAAGTCTATGTCCAAGTGGTTTTTCATATGCCATTTGTAACAAAATGTAAGTTCTTTTAATTTTAGTAAACTTATAAAATTTTCCCATTCAGTTTTCTTTTTTTTTTTTTTTTTTGGTACTGGCGATTGAACTCAGGACCTTGTGCTTGTGAGGCAGGTGCTGGAACCACTGAGCTAAATCCCTGGCCCTTCATTCAGTTTTCTTATGACTGGACTGGGCTGGAAGAGGCAGACAGCAGCCTTTGCTGGTTTGCTATCTTGAAATGATCCACTTTTTCTTAGGCGAGTGATATGGAGTGAATAATTTGTGCTCTCCAAATTCAGGTGTTGGTAGTATTTTGCAGATGTGATAGTATTAGCAGGTGGGTGGGGCCTTGGCAGGTTATTATGTCGTGAGAGTGGAGCTCTCATAATGGGATCAGTGCCCTTACAAGGAGAGCTTACTTTCTCTCTGCTCTGCACCAGGTGGAACACATGAGAAGATGGTGACTGCATTTGCTGACCTCTTGATTTTGGATTTCTCAGCCTCCAAAACTGTGGGAAATAAATGTCTGTTATTTAAGTTACCCAGTCTATCCTTTTTTTTTTTCTATAATAGCCCAAATAAGACAGCTAGTTGGAGTTGGTTCTTACTATTTGCAGCCACAGAGTCCTAAAATAACAAGTAAAATGATCATACTATGAAGATTAAATTGTATATTTTAACAGGATTAACTATATTTTAAAGAAAGGATCCTTTTTAGCAATATACAAAATAACACAGTAGGGATGTAAACATCAAAATCCATAATATGGGAAACTATAGGACAAATGGTCCATTAAAAAAAATAAATTTGGGGGCCGGGGATTTAGCTCAGTGGTTCCGGTGCCTGCCTTGCAAGCGCAAGGTCCTGAGTTCGATCCCCGGTACCAAAAAAAAAAAAAAAAAAAAAGTAATAAAAAAAATAAATTGGATGGAGAAATGAGGAAAGGGAGATAGAACCTTAAAAGCTGTATCAACCAATTTCAATAATTGTTTTAAATCTTAAAAATTGTTATGAATCAATGGAGGAAATCTGAATATTGACTGGATATTTGATAATGTTAAGAATTGTTAATATTTTATGCATGATGGTGACAGAAGTGATAGATAGTGATAACTAGCCATCTAGAAATGGTAATTCAATATATCCTATGAAGGAGAAGCATAAAGATGAGGAGTATACTTTAGACTGGGAGAGGGTCAAGGAAGGCCTGTTCGATGGAGTGACATTTAAGATAAATATGGTAGAAGCTACTGGGGAGGAAAGAGGAAAAGTGCATTCTAAATAGGAGGACAAATGTGGAAGTGTCTTCCGGAGTCCAGAAATCTAGCAACTAGGTGGATAATGAACATACTGATCAATATGGGAAGATTGGTGGAAAAGCAGATTTGAAGAGAAAGATCAAGTCTGAGCATTTTGTTGCATACCTGAAATCCCAGCACTCAAGAGGTTGAGGCAGGAGGACTGTGAATTTGAGGCCTGCCTGGCTATGCAGTAAGTTTTAGGCAGTTTGAGCTGCATAGTGAGACCCTTTCTGAAAACAAAAAACAAAATTATAACAACAAAATTAGTTTACTTTAAGATGCTCATGACAGGAGATATTTAAAGATGGTATCAGGAGGTAATTGGATATAGGTGTTTGAAGCTCAGAAAATAGATTAAGTTAAAGAGTGAAATTATAATTTGTTTTAATAAAAATTTCCTAAAATTATAGTAATTGAAGAAAATTGAGAAATTGATTACTAAATTTTGTGCCTATTCTAGCCAGGGGAAAATATCTCAGCATAACTTTAATTTAGTATTATTTTCCTTAAAAAAGAATAAAGCTTATTCTGTTGATGAATGCTCTTGAAGCCCCCAGGAGTCCCAGCTGGCACCCATGGTAGCTGTTCCAAAGAAAAAGAGGAAAAATGCTTATTTTGATTTAAAATGAAGTAACTAATGATGTGGGGAAGTATCTTGCCTTTATTTTATTCTCAGCATGATGGTTTTGTATGGTGAAAGATGAAGTGTTAGGGCTGAATATGAGTACTATGGGGGAAAATACGTGAGTGGATATGTCTGTATTACATAAAGAATGTTCAGGTGCTTAGTGGATAGGTTGCAAAAACCAAGATGGCACCTTAAAATATCTAGAGAATTCTCAATGTAAAAATAGAAAATGGTGACATCTACAAGGAGCTTTGGGTGTCTCAATATTAATACTTGGAAAACAAAGGTTATTGCAAGGGGATATGGCTGAAAACTTTTTTAGGTAACAGCAATGGTGGAAATATTTCAGGGGAGGAGAAGGTATGAGATCGTGAGGGGCTAGCAACATTAGAAATGAGGTATCTCTGGGACTGGGAAGGTAGCTCAGGGGCAAAGTGCCTGCCTGACAAGCACGAGGCCCTGAGTTTGATTCCTGGTACCAAAAAAAAAAAAAAAAGAAGAAAGAAATGAGATATCACTGCTTTGCCCTTATCCTTCAAATTACTATTTATTCTTCTCTGAGATCTCGGCTCAGATTCAAGGGGCCATTACCTGCAGCTGTCTTTTCCCTCTTCAGGTCATTTCTTCATTATGGGCTGGCACGCATTCCACACATTCTTCTATAGCATGTAATACCAATGTAATAAAATCATTAACTGTGCATAGAAGTGGGGACCTCAGGCACACATTGGATGAGCAAGAAATATAACAATTTGTACTTGAAGATCTCATTCAACCATAGTGGTAGAAACATCAATTTGAGGGCCAAATGGGTTCTATAGTTCTATAGGACCAAAGATCAAGAGCTGGAAGGAAGAAGAGGCAAAAGAAAGGTGGTGGAATCTCACCTTATCTTCAGTGTTGTCTACCCATGAAGCTGTCTTGTTAGAACACTGAAGTTTTATTTGATTCTATTTCCTTAGGCAACTTTGCTGTTAGACAATAACAGTCAGAGAAGAGCCTTTTGTGGTCCAGGCACCAGCTGTGGCGTAACAAATATAGACTATTTAAATGGAGAGAATATAAAAGAATGGAAGTAGCTAGAGAGAAAAAATACAGTTAATATTTTTTCTTTTTCTCTTTCTTTCTTTCTTTCTTTCTTTCTTTTTTTCTTTCTTTTCTTTTCTTTTTTTTTAGTACCGGGGATTGAACTCAGGACCTTGTGCTTTTGAGGCAGGTGGCAGCACCACTGAGCTAAATCCCTGGCCAATACAGTTAATATTTTAAAAATAGTAGTTCTAACATATATTTACTTTGTCTGGGAATATGAGTTAATGTTATATAGGAGAAATAATTTGCTAATCTTTTCTTGCCCCATAAGTCTAGGATGGAAGCTTAAACTTCTTTAAAAAATAGGTGTAATTCATGCTTGTCTAGCATATGCAAGGCCCTGGATTTGATCCCAATACATTGCTCACATGTGCACGCATGTGCACACACACACACAAAGACACACAAAGTTTACAAACATTATCCAAAAGGCAGAATCAACCCAAGTGTCCACTGATAGATCAATGGATAAACAAAATGTAGCATATACTTATGAGCTTTTTTTTTGGTACTGGGGATCAAACTCAGGTCCTTGCACTTGCGCAGCAGGCAGCGAAACCACTGAGCTAAATCCCCAGCCCCTTATGAGCTATTATTTAACATTAAAGAGGAAGGCAACTGTGATACATGCTGCAACATGGATAAAAGCTAAGGACATTATACCAAGTGAAATAGGCCAGTCACAAGACAGCTCAGTGAAGTACTCAGAGTAGTCAAATTCACAGATAGGAAGTAAAATGATGGTTGGAGGAATTGAGTTATTCTTTAATGAGTAGAGTTTCAGTTTTGTACACTGAAAAGAGTATGGAGAGATGGGTGTTGGTGATGGTTGCACAACAGTGGGAATGTACTGGATTCCACTGAACTATACACTTAAAAATGGTTAGAGTATTAAATTTAATGTCTCGCAAATTTTACTGCAACTAGAAAATACTACTAAGGAGTGGAGTTGTACCTCAGCAGCAAAGCATGTGCTTAGCAGGCTCAAAGTTCTAGCTTCAATCCCCAGCACAAAAAACCCAAAAAATTATCCATGATATTGTATAATCAGGTTTTTAAAAATCTCATTCCCATCAGCTAGAAGATAAGTTCTGTGAGTGAGACCTTATAGATCTTAGTCACTACTCTCTGCCCACCAGGGAGTACAGTTCCTAGCACATGGCAGCGGTTTTGTAGATATTTGTCAAATGAATAAATAGCCCTCAGTGGGATTTAGGGGCAGAGTATGCCTCAAGAAAGCAGTATCTCATATAATGAGTTACCTAGGAAACACTGGCAAAGGTTGCATGATTTGCTTCTGATAATATTCAGTTGTCATAGTGCTTGGGAATTTGTGAGCATATATCTTGATTAAATGCAGAAATAGAGGAAAAATAAGTATCGTATATACAAAACTTGAGCCTTTTAATTATAGAAAATAGAACAGGGAAAGAATGTAGAAGGGAAGTGGGAAAGATTTGTAGGAAGCTCAGAGGGAAAAAAGATGGCTCTAGGAAAACAAGCAATTGTGACTGAAGAGAATGTGAGTTAAAATTAAAAATCCATATGTCTTTTGACTCAGCAAGCTAATCCTGGGACCTATCCCACAGAGATAAAACCACAAATTCATATAAACACACATACATGGGTGTTATCGCAGCAGTGTTCATTGTGACAAAAAGCAGAATACAAAGTACATGGCTGAATAATTTATGGCATATTAACATCATGAATTATTATTTATCCACTAAAAAGAATGAATTAAATCTAAACCAAATGACTTGGAGAGATTTTCATGTGGTATTAAGTGAGAAAAGAAACATATAGAAAAGCATACATAATATGTTCTTTTAGAAAAAAAATGGTAAAATAAACAAATCCCCAATTCTCTGTATGTGATTTTCTTGAACATAGAGGAATGAGCACTTGGGTGGTGATCTGGCTTCTGATGTTGGAGGGAGGAAGAGGAGGAAAGGAAGGAGGAAATAAACCTGAGAAGAAAAAAGAAAAGCATCACATTGAAATAAAAAAGCATGCACAAGGTATATTTATGTAAAGTTACATGTAATACAGAAAATAATCTTCCTTGTGGTGATGGGGATTGAGCCCAAGGACCTCACACATGCTAGCATACGTGTGCCACTAAGCTATACTGACAGTCCTGAAAATACTTCAAGTAAAAAGTTGTCCAGGGCTGAATTTAGCTCAGCAGCACAGTGCCTTCCTGGCAAGCATGAGGTCCTGAATTTGATCCCTGATACAAAAAAAAAAAAAAGTTGTCCAGAAAAAAAATCAACTGCTTGCTTACTGTGGTCTGTTCACTTCAATTCCATTATTTCTGTGACTTACATGTGAATGGTAGAGGGATCACAGTCTTAAGCAACATTGACTACCAAGAGACATGAAGACTCTGATAATGGTCAGTTTCCCTTTTTCCTGACTGTGATGGAGGTAGTAAATTGGGGTTGGGGAATGTGGGGCAACTGACTTGCATATTGGGAACAAAATTGCTTGATTATAAAGATAGAAATGTAGTTGTTCCTGAGTATCTTACAAATGACTCTCAGTGGTAAAAACACAAGGGAAGGGTGTAGTCCTTTTCTTCTAAGGACCATACTGAGAGGTTGAAAGCATCCCATTGGCCAGACTCTAGTCATATGATCCCCATGTAGCTGCAAGGGAGGCTAGGAAATGTGGTCTCTGGCTGGCATAAAACTGGCCAAAACTTCCATTATTGAGGAAGACAGGATAATAGACATTAACTAAAAAACCACACAACTATATCCTTATAAACCTAAGAGGGAATGGTAAAATAAACTTCAAAGCATAAAATAGGAAGTCCTAATCCAGTCATGGAGGGTGGTGGGGGAGGTTTGGAAAGTTAACTTTTTCCTAAGAAAACGGTTTTGAGCAGCATCTGATGTTGGGAGCCATTCTACATATTTTAGGGAAAAATCATTTCATAATTAAATTATGATTAGGGCTGTCTGAGGCCTAGTCTTCTTGACTGCAGGCCAGCTATAGCATGTAGAAGCATAACTCCATTTTGCCTCTGGTCACAGTTGAGGCCTCAATTGTTCCATGATGCTGTGATGGTCAAGGGAAAGATTACATCAGCTGAAGACATCCTGGTTCTTTGAGAACCAAGTAGTAATACAAAAAGAGAAAGATTTCATCTGGAGAGGGACAAATTCCTTATCAGTTTAAACTCATTCCACCTACTGTTGTAAAAACATTTTTCTCATCTCACTGTTCTAATCAATTTAAGCTACTCTTGGACCTAAGATCCTCATCAGTATAAGATCCTCATTTTCATAGGAATACCACCACCCTCTGAGTCATCTGATACTCCCTATGAACTCAATAAATAGTGGCAAGCTTGGAGTGTCGCCTTTGTCTTTGCCCACTCTGAGGCACTGACGTCCTGCCCCCCCCTTAGTTTGAAATTATACAAGTCTCTATTGTCTTTTTTTCTTTAGCCCTTGCTGTCTCCCTTTCTAGGTAGTCAGAGGATTCATCACCCTCTGATAATCTGAAGGAGTTAACTAAATGAAGGAAGGAAAAAGGTTCTGGGAGGAGGAATAGTATACAAAGATTCCAAAATGGAAGGGATAAGGCATGTCTGAGGAATTGAATATTTACTTTAAAGAAATACATAAATTACCAGATATGATGGTGCATGGAATCCCAGCACTCAGGAGGCTGAGACAGGAGGATTGCTACAAATTCTAGGCATGCCTGGGCTACATAGTGAATTCAAGGCAAGCCTGAACTACATAATGAGACCCAGTCTCAAAAAATCTAGGAAGAGATAGAGATAGAGAGAGAGAGAGAGAGAGAGAGAGAGAGAGAGAGAGAGAGAGAGAGAGAAATTGATTCTTTCCAAAGATCCAAGGCTGACTAGTAAAATGTATTCCAATATGTGTGCCAACCCTAAAAGACATCATTTGTTTTTTGTGGCTTGGGCTGTGGTTTGTCTGGCAATCCAGAGAAAGCTGACAGTGGTTTGGGAAGCTCTAATTATTCCTCATGTAAGACCTGGGTAAATAGGTCTTTGTGTGTGTTGCCTCTGAAGAAGTTGGCAAAATTGGGTGCCTTGTTTGTGCTATTTATGACTTTAAATAACTTTAGGAATTAGCCCTATCATTTTGTCTACATTATGTGGAAAGGGAGTGGTTTCGAAAATCATTTGCAGTTCTGCCTTAAGGGAACATATTGACCGTTGGGTAATGGGCTCACCCTGGGGTGTGGGAGGTGAGAGCATGAGGAATGGTGACCCATTGAGCCTCATTTCCATGCAATGCACATGAAAATAAGTTTCATCACTTTATAGTTTCACCTCCTGTTAAAGCGCTCTTAAATGTGAATCATAGTAAACTGAGGTCCTCAAATTTGATACAACCCAATATAAAAAATTCATGAAATCTTTTTGCACTGCTTATTCTATGTTTTTTTTTCCAATTGAAACCAAGTAATTGTTTTTTAAAATTTCAATGTGCTTCTCTCCTTTGCTTTCCCAAGGATACAACCTTTACCTTAATCGGCTCTAGCCATATGACTGGCAGAGATGGAAATCTGATATGGGAGGAAAGCAGAGAGAAAGGCTTTTAATTGTGGGCATTTACAATCAGTATTAGGCAGCTGGGCTATTGTCTTGAATGCAAATTTTGCACAGGAGCATTTTTAGTATACCCAGAAACCAGGCTGTGGCACAGTGTACACTAGTGTGGTACACAAAAGGAAGATTACCAGATAAGATACAGGATGCCCATTTTACATTTGAATTTTAGATAAACAATAAATTTTTAGCGTGAGTATGTTCCAAATATCGCATGGAACACTGTTTATCTGATTCAAATGTAATTGGGCCCGTGTATGTGTGTGTGTGTGTGTGTGTGTGTGTGTGTGTGTGTGTGTGCATGTGTATTACTGGGGATTGGACCCAGAGAGTCCTGAGCTAAATACTGCTTTTTAATTTTTTTTTTTTTGGTACCGGGGATTGAACTCGGTTCCTTGCAGCAGGTGGTGCAAACACTGAGCTAAATCCCCAGCCCTGCTTTTTAAATTTTTGAGATGGGGTCTCACTAAATTGCTCAGGCTCACATTGAACTTGAGACACTCCTGCCTCAGCCTCCCAAAGTAGCTGAGATTATAGGCATGTGTCACTATACCCAGTTGAATTTTTGTTTTTTAAACCTGGTTATCCTGCTCGTAAGGTATGCTAGGCAAGTACTGCTATATACAATTGGCCCTCTGCATACACGAGTTTCATATCCATCAATTAAACCTATTTCAGATAGCAAATATTCAGAAAAATATTATGTTTGGACTGAACATATAATGTTTTCCTTGTCACTGTTTCCTAGCATTTGCATTATATTAGACATTATAAATGATCTAGAGATGATTTAAAATATATGGGTATGAACCGGGGATGTAGCTCAGTGGTGCCACGCCTGCCTGGCAAGCACAAGCTCCTGAATTTGATCCCCCATACCAAAAAAAAAAAAAGTATATGGGTATAAGCATAGGCTATAGGCAAACACTATGCCATTTTATTTTATTTTATTTTATTTTTGGTTTCACTTTGTAGTTCAGGCTGGCCTTGAACTGACTTTGTAGCCCAGGCTGGCCTCAAACTCGAAGCAATCCTCCTGCCTCAGCCTCCCGAGTGCTGGCATTATAGGCGTGCACCACCACACCTGGGCATTATGCCATTTTATATAAGAGACTTTGTATTCCCTGGGTGTCCAGGAATCAGTCAGTGCCCCGGATACAGAAGATGGCTATAGAAGAATAAATTATCCTGGGGTGGGAGTGTAGGCAGACTAGTCACCTTGACTGTCCAGCCTTTGGACATTCTCAGAGCATAGCATGCTTCCACTGTTCAATAAGAAAGTAGCAGACCCTTGCATCCCCAGCCTTCTTTGAGCAGAAGTGCAGTGAATGGTAGTCAGATGCACTTGCCCCAAATGAGTCTACAAAATGAGCATCTGGGAGGCAGGTGCCATGCACAGTGGTGAGCAGGGACAACACTGACTGTGGCTGCATCCAGTGTCCAGTGGGGTCCAATACCTAGAAACAATGGCAGTGTCCTAAAACCTAGGTGATCATGGGCATCACTCCTGGCTGCAGAGCCTCTGCTTGGCTTTGGCCTTCCCAGAAAGTACCTAGCAAGCCAGTACTTCTCATGAATTCCTTTGCATGTTAACTCCAGCAGAACCAGTTCTGTTCCTTGCACTTAAAACTTGCAAGTGCTAAATGAAGCAGAAGTAGGAAGAAGAATAAGGAATGAGATAGGAGAACAAAGGAGGCAGGTATGTGTCTGGAGAGGAGGTGGTACAAAAGAAGTTAGGGAAGGTGAAATCCTCAGTGGAAGCTCCTGAACCAGGCTGCACTCAGAGCCACTCTGGGAGGTTGCAGTCCATTTTGATTGCCTGATGGGCTTCACAAGGCCTCATTTGTACTTGGATTACATAGTGTTTGTGTTCTTTTTTGGGGTGTGTGTGGTGGATAGGAGTTGAGACAGAATCTCACTATGTAGTATAGGTTGGGCTTGAACTGACTATGTAGCATAGGCTGCCTCAAACTCAAAACGATCCTCCTCTCTCTGCCTCCCAAATGCTGGGATTCCAGGTGTGTGCCACCATACTGGCTTCTACTGGCTTTAAAATTATTGTGGATTGCTCCTGGGATCTTTCATTTCATGCTGGTTGGGCAGAGGGAGTCCTGAGTTTCAGCAATCCAAAGCCTCTCTAACTCCAGTGCAATACAGCTAAAACCTGGAATTTAGCTGAAAAGCTTGATGGGGTGGGGGAGAGGTAGTGCCACAGCAATGACCTGTGCATGGAAGAGCACTCAAGCCAGATGATTGGGAGTCATGGACTTCACAGTGTTAGGAGACCCATTAAGCCTCCAGGGAGTGACACTGGGCTGGGTCAAACTGGATGATTCCAGTGTAGCCCTGCAATCTGCCTTGAATGATATTGGGGAACAACCTGGGAAAAGAGATGCTGCCCCAGGTGCATGAAGCCCCCATCCTTCCTGAACATCCTAAGGCGATAAAAATCATAATCTTCAACACTAATTTAGGAAGAAAAGCAGAGGGCAAAGTAGGCTACCTGAGGGATGCACATGGATGGAGTCAGTTACATGGGTGGCCAAATTATTGTATTAGACATTTAGTTACATCTGTTCCTGGTAAAGGTATGGGTAGGGACAGAGAAGGAAGGCCTGATTGGTGATAGACTATATTAAAAACTATTTTCCATCCTTCCCATCTGAGTGCTACGTGAGTTAACTTGTGTGATCCTGTGATCTCTCTGCCCTTCCCAAGCTGCATCCTGTGCCTCAGCTGCCCAGGGCTGCTCATTACACACACATACTTGTGCGCGCGCGCGCACACACGCGCGCGCACACACACACACACACACACACACACATAGCGGCCAGGGAGGTACAGAATCCCACATTTGCATATGGAGCACAGAGCTGGAGCTTAGGTGTTGCTGCTTGTGACCTGGAACAATCAATGGTTTCCAAGGTGCCTCAGCTTCAGACCCCCTGTTCTTCTGTTTATTCTGTTCCCTGTGTGGAACTCTCCCTTGCACACTTGAAAAAGCCTATTAGTCCCTCAAGAGCCAGATTAAACATCATGACTGGGGCATTTCTTTTTTTTTTTTCAATTTAATTGAAGAGTTTATTTATTAATTTAAAAAAAAATTTTTTCCCCATTAACTTTATTGGTACATTTTAGGTATACAATACAGTTACATTCATCACTGGGATCTTGTACCACTACATGAGTCTCTTGGTTCTTATTTTTTTTTCCCCTTCCCTTGCCCTTCCTTCACCCCTTCTACCCTTCCCTATTTGCAAAGACCTTGTTTCCATTTTTTTCCTCTTCTCATATTTTTTCCTTTCCCTTTTTTCCCTTCCCCTACCCCTCCCAATTCCCCTGCTCTTTTAGACCTTTTCTTCCTGTTACACAATATCAGTTATACATTTTTTAAATTACAATATTAAGATCTAAGAGACATTACCATAGATTTTACAGAATTTAAAAGGATATAGAAAGCATATTACAAAAATCTTTTTTGAAATAAATTTGACAACTTCTAAGAAGTACCTTGGAAGGCAAATTAATGAAACTAACTCTGGAGGAAATATAAAATTTGAATTGCACCTATTAAAGAAAGTATATTCCTAGCTTGAAAACCTACCTATATGACAACAGCAGGCTCATAAACATTTTAACTGATAAATTATATCAAACAATTAAAGCAGAAAAAAGAAGGAACACTTCTCCCCTCATTTTAGGAAATCAACATTGTGCTAATCCTAAAACTGGATAAAGATAATAGAAGAAAAAAGTGTGAACATAGATAGAAATTTGTTTAACAAAACAAACTCTTAGAAGTCAGATCTGGCAGGATGTAGAAAGTGGTTTTTTTTATAGGGATGGCAGTGTTGGTTCAGCATTGGAAGATCCACCCCCAAAAGTCATCATTTGAACAGAGGAAAGGAGAAAGCCATATGATCCTGTCACTAGTTGGAGAAAAAGTATTGGACTAAATTCTACAGCTGTTCATGGTAAAAGCTATCAGGAGACTAGAAGTAGAACAGAACCTTCTCAACAGATCAAAGACATGTCCTCCATACTTCCAACAAAAACTCCTTCTATGAATGGAGACGATACAATGCTTTCTCCCTAAAGTGGGATGACTGGGGCATTTCTTGAGAACTGTCCTCCTTTCTGCTCTCCCTCTCTAGGCAGAATACATCATCCCTGACCTTTGTGTTTCAGGGTTGTGTGTCTGCCTAGCTTTCTGGTGTAGGAGACAATCTGGTTTTCATTGTTATACTCCAGCTTCTGACACAGACCCAGGCAAACAGCTGGTCTCTAGAAAATGTTACTGAGCTAACTGAATTAGTACACTCCTTTGTCTCCCCCATATCACATCTAAATGGCCTTTAATTATATTTGTCTTTGGTCTAAATACTGAGAAGTGTTCATTCCTCTCCATTTATCACAGCACATAGTGGAATGTCCAGCACATTGTAGGCCTAACTGTCATGATTGATTGGATTGGATGTCTTGGTTTAATGCTTCCATTTACAGAATGTCAGTGTTTGAAGAGATCTTTGAAGTCATTTAGGGCAGCCTTCACCTGGTGTGTGCACTGGTGAGCTCTGCATTCCCATAGGTATATGTCACACACATAGGGTATATATTGGCTTAGTTCTGGCTCTTGGCTGCTACATGGTCAGGTAGCAGCTTTTTTTCAGCTACCATCATCATTTGATATGTACTTTCTGATGTTGATGGAAATTGTTAGCTGCAAAGGCAATTTCTTTGCCATCCTCTTGATAACAATAGTAATATCCACTATTTAGTTGATGTCTACTGCTGTCAAGACATTTTGCTGGGCAATAGAGGAACAAAAAATACAACAAAACAAATGACTTGTACTTGTTCTTAAGTAGTCAGTCTAGGAAAAGAAATAGACCAGTCAAACAATTCTAGTCCAATGAGAGAAGTGTTGAATGGGAGTGTGCAGAAAGCCCAAGGCAAGCTGGGAACACAAGGGGTTGGAAGGGATGGGTGATAATAAAGAGAAAGTTGAGAACATACATGAGGAGTTTGGTGAACAAACTGAGAAGCAGTTTAGGAAGGGAGGACGGAATGTGCTACACAGGAATAATTATATGGAGCCACTGAGCTTTTCACAAAGGCAGTGGTAGGGGTAGTGGAGAGACAAGAGATGAGCTGAAGAAAGAAGCAGTAGTCGATCACAAAGGACGTTTCCTGTTATGCAAAGGAATTGATTTTCATTATGTTGTCATTGAGGATTTTTAGGGAATTTTATGCAATAGAATGATTGCATTTTTGAAAGACTGTGCTGGTCTAATTAAGATTGGCAAGGATGTAATTTTAATGTTTGAGGAGAGTAAAGATGAGAGCCTGGACTTAGAAGGTGGAGGGTATAGGACAAGATGCATATGGTGAGGTGGGTCAGAGGGATAAGACCTGGACTAGCACCTCAGGTTTTGTCCCTTGGGCTCTGAATGAATGGCAGTGACGTGTGGAGGATGAGGACCCAGGTCATCATAGTGAAGATAGCTAGTCATCATTTTTATCTTGTGCTTCGGGATCCCCTTGGTAGGGAGGGGTAGTTAAAGCTACTGACATGATCCCGACAGTCCCTAAAAGAGGAAAGGTAGGTTGAGGACCCCCAGGGACACAGAGGAGACAAGAGAAGTCAGAGAATGGAGGAACAGGAGAAAGTCATGCTGAGAAATGTGAAACTTTTAAGAAAGTGGCCCAGAGATTAACTGCTGCAGAGAGGAGCAGATGGGTCTTTAAAAATGTCATTTATTGCCGATCGCATGTCTGTATGCTCAGCACTCAGGAGGGCGAGATAGGACCACAAATTGGAGGCCAGTCGGGGCTGCATAGTGAGTTCAAGTCTAGCCTGGGCTACATAGCAGGTCTGAGGATAGCCTCGGCTACATAGTCAGACTTTGTCTTAAAAAACTTAAAAACATTTTCTAAAAGGTCATCATTTTAGCCATTACGAGGGTCCCCAGGAGAACAACTGCAATAGAATCAGGAAAGCAGAGGGTTCAGAGCCAAAGGAAAGGAGAGATTAAGTACAACGAATTCTTATTTATTTTCTTTTTTCTTTTGTCATGCTAGAGATTAAATCCAGGGCCTCACACATACCAGGAAAATGCTGTAACACTGAGTCACATCCCCAGCTTCATGAGAACTGCTTCTAAGAGTTTGGTTGGAAAGAGGATGAAAGGTAGAATTGAGTGGTCTTTTAAAAAATATGGTTGGTGCTGGGGTGTGGCCCCATGGCAGGGGACTTACTTATCATACCTGGAAGCCCAGGTTCCATCCCAGAAGGAGGTGGGAAAAAGAAAAGTAGGATTGACTCTTACCTGCTGAGAGGAAGGTGCACATGACAGGAAGGGTGATGGGGTTGTAATACGCACGGGAAAGAAGGAAAGGAGAAACTGAAGGATATGATTTTGCAACCCTGTTTCACCTTTTACAGGGTGAAAGTTTCCTTCAAAATAGCAAAAAGCAGCATTCATATCTCACTCACTGGAAGTATAAACCAGTGAGTATAGTTTTGTAAAGAACATCGTTTGTTTACACTTTCAGTTTCTCACACCAGAGAAACTATTTGGTATTTACACATGTGTGTCCTACTTATTTCACTTAAGAGTATGGCCTCAATGTGCATCCACTTAGCTATAAATGTCTCTAATTTCTCATTTTTTATGGCTGAGTAATACTCAATTTTATTAAAAAACCCACACTTTCTTTATCTAGTCTCCAGTTGATGGGCATTTGGGCTGTTTCCAAGTTTTAGCTATTACAAACTGTGCTGCTATGAACATGGGCACACATATATCACTGTGGTATGATTCTTTTAATTCTTTGGGGAAGATCCCCAGCAGTGGAAGAGCGGGGTCAAATGGGACTTCCAGTCCTAGTTCTTTGAGGTATCTCCATACTGATTTCCACAGTGCTTGCACCAGTCTACACTCCCACCAGCAGTGGAGCAGGGTTCCTCTTTCCCCACAGCCCGGCCAGCATTTGTTATTGGTTGATTTCATGATAGCAGCCATTCTTTCTGGAGTGAAGTGGAATCTCAGCGTTTTTTTCATTTGCATCTCTCGAAATGTATAATAGGTAATGTGAAATAGGAAGAAAAGGGGCAAAGGGGAAGGAAGTGGGAGGGCTAGGGGAAAGGATAGAAGGGAATGGGATTAACATGAGAAAATGGAAAAATAGGTACAAAATCTTGGTAAATAGGGAGGAATGGAGGGGTTGAAGGGAGGGCTGGGCAAGGGTGAAAAATAAGAACCAAGAGAGACTATGTAAAGGTGCAAATTTCCAATGATGAATGTCATTATATTGTCTACCTAAAATGTACCAATGATTAGAATGAATAATCGATAATGCAAAATAGGAAGAAAAGGTCCAAAGGGGTAGGGGTAGTGGGAGGGGCAGGGGAAAGGAAAAAAGGGAAAGGAAAAATGATGAGAAATGGAAAAAATGGAAATAAAGTCTTTGTAAATAGGGAAGGGTGGAGGGCGTGAAGGGAGGGCTAGGAATGGGGAAAAAATAAGAACCAAGATGCATCATGTAAAGGTACAATTCCCAATGAGAAATGTAATTGTGCTGTATACCTACAATGTACCAATAAAAGAATTTAATAAAAAAAAAAGAACATCGTTTGTAAACATAGTTTTGTAAAGAAGCCATTGGATAAATGAATGTTCCTTTCAAGAATCTGCCTCAGCATTAAAACTAGTGGGACAGATAATACGTTGGCTGTGACAGATATGGTGGGGTCAGTAGAAAGAACAGAACAGCAAAGTTATTAGCATGTGTTTGCTGAGTGAATGACTGAGTGATGATTTCTGAGGTGTGGTAAGAGAGCAGGGAAGAAAGATTTAGAAGATCCTTTAAAATTGGTCTAGCAGAGGAAGTCTTATGGAAAGGTTTTCTTCCTAACATTTTAAAGTATCAGCACCCAGACACTACTTAAATGTCTGTAAAACACTCTCATCAATTGACATCACTTGACCTTATTAACTAGAGCTGTCCTTCAGGCAGCCAGAGCCCACCAAATTCTAGACATTAAGGGTCCAGCTGGTTTAAATGGGTTTCCATGGTTACACTTCTGCTCTGGTTTCCATGGTTACATTTCCTGGTCCCTCACAGGAGTTAGATATGTATTTGAAATTTTAAAGGATTTTTTTCTTTTTCACCTGCCTACACAGAAACTTAGGGTTCAAAAGGTTTAAAAGTTTCAGGGACCTCTTGGGAGGTAAAGAGGGAAATGAAATCTGTGACAGATATAATCTCTCCTGGAATGAGGCAGAACTCAATGAGGAAATATTGTTGCCATGGCTGAAGATTGGGTATGATGAGCCTGAGCATTTTGCTAAGTGAGAAGGGAAGGGTACCTGGAGAAGGAAATGGTGTGCTACTGTCTGGATGTGTGGTCCCTGCCAGCAGGGATGGGATGGTGCCCAGAGGTGGAGGGGATTCTACAATAGAGTCCCTTTAAAGCAATCATCCGTGTCTTTACCACACCATGCTGTAACCTGCCTGCATTTATTTCTCCCACAGTCCCCATTTCAAATGATCTTGGCTAGTGTGGCTCAACCAGGCGTCTGTTACAAGGAACCACCCCAGGTAGTGTCTCGGATCTGACTTTTCTTGGCAGAGGGAACCTATGTGGGATTCTAGCGCCACCTTGTGACATCTCTAACATTTTCTGCTCTACCTCACCTTCTGGAAAAGAAGTGCTGTTTTTTTTTTACTGCTAGTATATAGGAATAAAACAAGTAGTCTTCCTTCATATATTGTTTTATCTACCTCTTCCTCCTGCCCACAAACTTTACTGAGCAGCTGTTATGTTTCAGCTAAGCTCTAGAAGTAATATTAATAAACAGAAAGGACACTGCCTTCCTAGAATTCACAATCCGGGATAGAGAGAGGAAGGGGTCAAAACAAGTTAACAGCTCCTGATAGTCCCAAGCGCCTAGAAGAGAATGACAGTGGTGACCCATTGGCTGGGGATACTGTGTATGCTTATGATCTGAGGTACTTTCTTGAGCTGGACGGATGAAGATTCTGTTCCTCAACGTTGCATCAAAATAAAGCAGAGGTTGAAATGTGGCACTCTCTCTACCTGAGAGCATATGCTTGCTGGCTTCAAAACAGATCAGCAGTCAGAATCAGGTACAAATACGTAGCACTAGTGGAAAATCCAAAAAGCTTTGGATATGGAATAAATATGACATGATAACCTTGGCTGACATTTATGGACAGCCAGCTGGAGATAGGGGCAGCTCCTCTGAGGAACAGGCCCTTTATTGAGCAGGAGGTGAGAAGTGAGAGGGGGTGGCACAGACAGAGCCTGGGGTGGTAGGGAGGTAGACACCCTCCCCGGAGCATGGAAAGCTTTGTGAATCAGTCCCACCCTTGAACTCAAATGCCATGGAGTCACCGAGAGATGTTAAGAAGAGAAGTAACATAATCAAATTTGCATCTCACAAAGATCCTTTTCTTGGCCTCACATCCATAATCAAGTTCAAGAATGACTCCTGAGCTCTGCTACTGGGTGATTCCATTGTAGGTAGTTCCCATTCACAGGAAGAGAGAAGAAAGGCTGGAACATGGCAGCTACATTGACTGGGTTCTTGTATTTTCTCCCAGAGATATTCTTTGCTTCTATAAGCATATTTCGATTTAAAACAAACACTGAATTCTCTTTGAACACCTAGTGGAGATTTGGATGCACAAAAAGATGACTGCCCATAGATTTGGCTGGGAGGATTATGGGGGATTTGTAGAAAAAGCAGTCACATGAGAGGGAGCTGTGTGAGAAGAAAAGACAGCTTTGAAGAACATCTGAATTTAAGGAGTGGGTGAGTAAAAGACTATGAAGGCCTGAAGTGAATATATGGGACCTACCATTTAACACCACCCTTCTCCAGAGCTGATCCCCAATTACAGTATTGAAGGATCTGTCATTTTATTTATTTTCCGGTACTGGGGATTGAACTCAGGACCTTGCACTTGTCAGGCAGGTGCAGCGCCACTGAGCTACATCCTGGCCCTTCCCATTTTATTTTTTAAAAATGTTTTGATTGCAGTACTGGGGATTGCATCTAAGGCCTTATGCATACTAGGCAAGTGCTCTATTGCTGAGCAACATCTTCAGCTCTTTTTCAACTTTAATTTTGAGACAGGGTCTTGCTAAATTCCCCAGGCTGGACTCAAAAGATCCTCCTGCCTCAGCCTCCCAAGTAGCTGGGATTATAGGTGTGTCCCATCATGTTCACTTTAATATAAAAGCACCCACTTTATTTTGATTTGACGCATTCCCCCATCCCAGTCTGGTGGGCTCCAAACATAAACTAGAGCAGGAGTGCCTTTTCCTCTCGAGTTCTTTGGTCCGAGGGTGGGCAGCTGACCCACGCCTTATCATTATTTTTAGAGGGTGAAACTTAAATTTCAACACACAGCCCTCACATTCATATACTTTGGCTGGGGGACAGAGAGTATACTCAGCACTGTCTTGAAGGAGGGGCTGTTTGGGGTCACCTTTCCTCCCAGTGGACTGAGAAGGGGCAGGTCCTGAGACCCACATCTCAGGATTCAGGTATTAGAGCTCTTCTCAAGAGGTGCAAACCATCTGCTTCCAGAAAGACAAGGCTTCCACTCCCGTGTCTCCTGCTTTCGCTAGGACATGAAGTTCTTCTTCCTGGCCAGGTGGGCAGAACTGTTGGCAAGCCCCAGGAGAATGTGTCTGTCTTTCCTGCAGCAGCTATCTAGGTCTCTTACACCCAATGTTGGATCATGCTTGGGTTCATCTTTGGAAGTGCTACTGACACACATGGGCAACTACAGATACAGCTCAACCCTTCTGGAAAAATGGAATTGGTATAGTAGTAGAAGTGCCTCTGGAGACCCTCATTTGTTAGCAGCAACATTTTCCAGGCATACTCCTGCAGGCAGCCTGCACTTCACCAGAACCCTCTGGGTTCTGGGAGAAAATGGTGCCAATGACACAAGTCACAGCTAGGGTGCAGATCATGGGGTTCTTGAAAGGTCTGGGGGCACCAGGCACCAGAGCTCAAAGGTGAGCTGAATAGGCCAGGTTGCCTCCTTGGGAATTTTCCAACTGAAATGGAAAGAAGGGCCAGTCTTTTTGGTGTGGCTGAAGAATAAGATGTAAAGGCCAGGCTTGTTAATGGCTGTGTTCTCTACCATGTGGGAAAGGTCAGCCTGCAGGGATTGAAACTGATAGCATGCAAATCAGAGGGAAGAAGAGTTAGGATAGAGAGGGTTCCACAGCTCCAGTAACCCTTGAAGCCAAGGCACATCTTTCCTCTGCCCTGCTTCTTCCTCCTCTTTCTCTCCTTCTTCTCCCCCCCTCCTTCTCCTCCTCTACTTCCTCCTCTTCTCTTCTTTCTCCTTTCCTCCCCTTCCTCCTTCTTCTTCCTTTTCTCCTCCTCTTCTTCCTCCTCCCTTTGTTTCTTCTTGGTTACACATTATTTGATGGTTTAGTAGTTCTACTTACTATACATGCCAGAGATGATTCCATAGAGCATATATAGAACTGACACATTTTAAGTAGTGGTGTCGTATACCACACAATGGTGAACACAATCTATTTAACCTGTCTTCTGTTAATAGGCATTAATGTTATTCCCAAGATATTTCTATTACAAATAAATCTCGATGAAAAATGACATGTAAATTTTATACTTGTGAGAGCATAAATAGGATAAATTCCTTCCTAGGGGTGGAGTTGTAGTTAAGTTGTATGTAATTTTTATGGATCTTGCCAATCTGCTCTTCAAAGAGGCCATACCTATTTCCATTTTTACCAGCAATGTATCAGAGCACAAATTTTCACCACCATTTCTAACACAAGATGTTTTAATATTTTTTGCTAACCTAGTAGGTGAAAATTATTTCTCACTGTATTTTTTAAAAATTTTAAAAAATTTTTAAATTTTTTATTTTTTGGTACCGGGGATCGATCTCCGGTCCTTGCGCTTGCGAAGCAGGCGGCGGAACCACTGAGCTAAATCCCCGGCCCTCTCACTGTATTTTGAATTTGCCTTCTTTTTGTATATTTTTATATTATATAGACCAATTGTCAATGTTTTTAAAAAAATTAGGATTCTGGGTGTTGGATTATCCTTAGAAAGTCCTTGCCCACTGCAAGATTATAAAGAATTTTATCTTATATAAAATATATGTGCAAAATAGAAAATCCTCCCATATTTTCTTCCCGAATTTTTATTTCTTCTTCTTTTTTTTCTGTACTGGGGATCAAACTTGGGACCTTGTGCTTGCATGGCAGGTGGTGGCACCACTGAGCTAAATCCCCGGCCCTACAGCTTCATTTTTTACATTTAAAAATATTTATCTATTTAGAATTTATTTTGATCTACTGTGGAAGACAGATTCACCTATTTTTTCCCACTTGTCTACCCAGCAGTTTTAACATCATCTATTGAGTAATTTATTTTTTCTCCAACTTACTTGAAATACCACCTTTGTAATTGTGTCTGTTTCAGAACATTCTGTGAAAGGTGAGCATTAATTCCATCCCTAACCTTGTCCTTGAAGGAAGGTTCATTGTTACTGTTTTTTTTTTCAATATGGGAGAGGCTTGAGGATGGTTATACATGGAGGGAGAAGAGCAAGGAGAGGGGTGGAAAAAATGGGGTTTTAATAGTTAGTGATAGGTCCAAAGAGTAACTAGTATGCTTATCTTTTTTTTTTTTTTTTTGGTACCAGGGATCTAACTTGGGTCCTTGCACTTGCGCAGCAGGCGGCGAAACCACTGAGCTAAATCCCCGGCCCTACTAGTATGCTTATCTTAACAGGGGAGTGTGTGGTCTGAATTTCTTATGCTTATTTTTTTTTTTTTATAATGTGGCAGGGAAGGCAGCTTCCCTTGAAGCATGTACAGTCACCTCTTCTCCAATTTATCAGCCCCTATGTGGCTTTTTTCTACTCTCCCTACTCTGGAATTTGTGTCAATCACTTAAATGTTCCCTCCTGGCCATTCTACTTCTCCTACCAGCCCAACCTGGATTATTCCTAAAGTTTACCTTGGCAAAATGGTATTAATAGACATCCTACAAGATAGCTTCTTACCCAAGCCAGGGCCCTAAGCCATGCCTTTTGCTTGTCTTTGCTTAGCTCCCTTTCTCTTGGCCCTAAGTGTTTATTTCAAACCTTTAAGCCCCTGATTCCTACTGTCAGCAAATGACCTTTCTCATCTAGGTTCTCTACATGATGTCTGCGGTTGAGATTCCAACATTTGGGAAGCTGAAATTATATGTAAAAATTTGAGTAAATGCGCCTTTTTGAAAAGAAAGCATCCATAATTTTTATTGGATTCTCAACATCCCAAAAGGTTAAAAACTTCTACTCTCACAAGTTGAGTATGCCAGGCATGATCTTCCTTAACTTCCTGACCCTTTATCTACAAACTTACATATACCAGTAATCACCCTTATCCCTGGCCCCCCAATTTCAGGTGTTGGGTCCTTCTTTCTGTCTATTCAAGGACAGCTCCTAGACATCATTCTTTAACTTCAGCCTTCCAGCAAGGTATGCTTCCTCTTTGTTACCAAGTTCTCTCCCTCCATTGCTTTTTTCTTCCAAACCGATCTCCCTCACTCCTAAACATACACATAATACAGCAGCAGACACACCCCAATATCTCGATATCTTTTTCTCAGCCCATTCCCAGGCATCCTGATGCTGTTCCTCTGTGATAAGATCAACACCTATGCATGTCTTTGTCCTGTGCTCATTGCATTTGCAAGATTAGAACTATTTCCATGTATCCGTCACCCCCACTAGAGTGTGAACTTGAGGATTATATTTTATTTGTTTCTGTAGCCCCAGACCATGTCTCATACATTGTGGAATGTCAATAAATATATACAGACATGATTTAATCAATTTCATTGTTATTCTCTAGAACTTCTTGTATTTTGTTTTATCCCCCTTTGAGATACAGAAAACAGGAAACAATTTTCCAGCTAGACCCCCCCATAAGTATGTCTAAATATAGCTCATATTTTCCCCTTGTATTTTTTCCTCTCTCTTCTATTATCCAATATTCTGTTAGCTTTTTTTGGCTGTAGCTACATACTGAGTTGGTCCAAATGACTCCTGAGCCTATTTTTGCATTAAAACTGAGAACTCAAAACTCATGCTCTAATAAGTATTTGTATTATTAACACCTAAATTAATGCCATTCCTGCCCACACTGAAGCTCAATTGCTTGCTAAGCAGTATAAACAAAGCCCATTTGGGAATAGTTATCTATGTAAAAAAACAATCTGCTCTTTTATTTTCTTTGGAATGACACATTTACAAATTATCTAAATTGGCATGTATAGGAGGCCAGCAGCACTATGGAAACATGGTTAGTTGCTAATGAAAACTTTTTAAAAAGTACTACTTGACAATATTTTTATTTATTTATTTTTTTGGTAGCAAAGATCGAACTTGGGTCCTTGTGCTTGTGCAGCAGGCAGTGAAACCACTGAGCTAAATCCCTGGCCCCTGACAATATTTTTAAAAAGACATTTCTAACTGCTTCATGGTAGATTTTTAAAAAATGGTCCCAGTTTTTCTTTTCTTTAAATTTTTGCCTACCTAGAATATATTCCTTTCTTTTGATAGCAACACCTCCAGTTTCTTTTAGGGAACCATTAGAGATTAGACATCTGCAGAGCACTGGGGGATCCATTGTCCCACTAGTCCCAACCACTAATGATGATAGTTAATAAGAAGTGGAGTCGAATATGATTCCTACTGTGGCTAACCTCTCTCCAGGGCTTCTTAGCTATTGGACTTCTCATATCAAAGAGACACGATTAATTGCCGAAGGCAGGCAGGTTTCCTTGCTATTGATTGAGTTGGAGCTGGCAACCTTCAAATTTTTTCATTTTCCTTTCCTCTCTTTCTTATTTGTAGATGGAAGGGCTAAATCACTGGGAATTGTACTGTGATTTATAAATTGCAGCCAGATGTGGTGAGCATACTGTGATGGCCTCATTTCTTATTGTCCTTATATCTGGTAAATGTACTTTGTGATTTCAGAGGATTGGAGGGAAGTGAATAAGGATGGGATGAGCAGACTTTTTAGAAACTATACTATTTCACTGGGCAGAACCTACCCTGGCCTATCACCTCTAAAGCCTGTCATTATGTGCACGCTCCCTCTTCTTCTTAATTCTGTGAACTGGGCTGGCAGATATGCAAAGAAAAGGGGTTCCACAATGGCCAGGCCCTAACATTCACAAACCTGAGATGAACAGACTAGATATGTGGGAAGATACCCATTTTAGAAAACAAAATATTGGTATACATTAGGAAACTGTTGGGAATCAAAGGTACGATGGGGGCCATAAAACGTACCAGATGTTTTTGCCTTTGTAGTATGTTATTCTTGTTTTCAGTGATAGCATTCCCATTTTGACTTAAGGAACTACTCTGTCAGGTTCTTCATCTATGTGGTTTAGATAGGGTTTAACACACTCCTTGGCCCCAATGGTGGGGATGTGAACCACCTGGACTACTGGGCATTGTATTTGCTGGCTGTATGATTGATATAGTAGTGAACAAGTGACCAAAGCTGATCCTTAGAGCCATTAGCATCAGATCTTGGACTCGGGTTTAACTTCTAGGAAAAAGCAGTTCTTAAAAATTTCTCAATGGGGGCCCGGAGATTTAGCTCAGTGGTTCTGGCGCCTGCCTCGCAAGCGCAAGGTCCCGAGTTCGATCCCTGGCACACACACACACACAAAAGTGAACATTCATTATCAATTCTTTGGGCCGGGGATTTAGCTCAGTGGTTCCACCGCCTGCTGCGCAAGCGCAAGGAACCGAGTTTGATCCCCGGTACCAAAAAAAAAAAAAAAAAAATTTCTCAATGGGTTGCTAAGAAGCTAAGATGTCACTTCAAAGGATGTCTATCTGTTTGTCACTACCTAAGAAAGCCACTTAAGGATGAAGTCCACACAAAGCAAAGCAGAGTGAGGGACCAGACAGAATCCTGACAGCGTGTTTCGAGTATCCTGTACCTAAAAACCAGGACTACCTCTGGACTTTTCATTAGACAAATGAATAAAGAATCTTTTAGATTTTTCAGCCAGCTTGTGTTGGGTTTCTATCACTTACTGCTGGAAGTGCAGGTGTAGGAATTTTTTGAGGTCTTAAGAAATGAGTGAATCTATCTACAGTGGGTCTGAGTGGATCTATTATCTCCACTATTACTGTACTACAATACAATAGTCCACTATTATTATTGTACAATAATAACCATCAATTTTTGGACTGGATTTTGTGCTAATTACCTAAATATACCATCTCCTGTAGTTCTTATAACATCTTATGAGTGAATATTATTTCCCTCATTTAAAAGACAAGATTGAGATAGGCTAAGACATTTCCACCTGTTTATATAGCTAGGGGCCAGGTCAGGGTTTGATTCCAGGTTGCTGTCTGTGAAGTTTTTTTCTCTCGCTAGCATAATATAACTCCCTTTGTTAGTCTGTAGAGTTAGTTGCAACCAAGTAATAAACTCTGGTTAGTCTGAGCAGGCCCAGAAGTTATAGAAGCAAGAATGTGTCCACTGCAGCTGCAATACTCTGTAGTGCTCTAGTGTCACCACTACTCCACAGAAGGTCACCAGGCAATCTCGATGCTTGGGCCAGGTACAGAAGTACCACCTTTGATGCTGTTGAAGATCTAGCCACCTCTACCACTGCATTCACCAGATGCTTCTGCAAATGCTTATTTCTTCTCTCTTCTCCTTGAGGACTCCCAACCCCACGTGGGTACATCTGATTGACAGACCCCAGGCTATATACCTGGGATCTAGCATCAAGGAATACTAGGAGAATTATTTTTGGCTTTATTTTAAATTTATTTTTATGTTTTGAGGATCTGGAGATGGAATTGAGGGTCTTGTGCATGCTAAGCATATATTCTACCACTCAGCTATATCCCCAACTCCTGGCTTCTATCTTTTGAATCTACCTCAGCGACTACAATGTAACAATGTTGATTCTAGAAATCTAAATATGTCTTATTTGAATCAGACCAGTCTCATACTTTGGAGTGCATTAGAGTTATCTATGGAAATTGTGAAAAATAAATGCCTGGGTGTAACCTTAAGCTTACAGATAGAATCAAAACCCCTGATAATAAGGCAAGGGTATCTATGTTTGGATTAAGCTTCCAGGATATTCAGATTCAAAGTTTGGAAAACAGCGACTTAGATGGTTTTGAAGATAAATTGGTCTATACCATTTATATTAAACTATCATTTTCCATTACCCCAAGCCTATATATTATTCAGTGGGATAAATGTTGATTAAAGCTCCAATCCTACTGGGTACTGATACTCACACGTTGGAAAGCTTATATTTTTGATTTTTAAAAATCTATGCTTTGCTCATAGAAGGAAATACTCTAAATCTATTAGTCAGTTTCCCATTGCTGGGGCAAAATACAATACCCAACACCTTCAATTTAAAGATTTTGGCTTACAGTTTCAGAGTATTCAGTCCATGGTCAGCTTCAGTGCAGAAATGGTGTGTGTGAGGGGCATCTTCTCAACTCTTGGCAGCCAGGAAGCAAGGAGAGAAAGGAGGAGCCAGGGGAAAAATATACACTTCTAGGTTGCACCCTCAGTGTTCTGCTTCTAACCAGGTGCTGCCTCCTAATAGCACATTCAGCCATGAACTCACCAATGGATAAATCCATAGTAAGTATAGTGCCTCCATGATCTAATCACCTTCAAGATCTGAATATGTGAGACTTTTGGGGGATGTTTTAGATCTAAATCATAATATCATCTTTTCAAGTCATTTTCTTAGAAGCAACAAAATATAAAGGATCAACTAACGTCATATGCATTGATAGGCTGAGATTTTTAATCTTGTTATTGTTAAATTGTGATTTGACTGTAAATATTTTGAACTCTAAGAATCTCAGTTTTCAAATATGACAATTTTATTAACCTATGTATGAAGTTGTTGGGGGGGAGAGAAATATTAAAAATTCAGTTATAATAAAAATTGAAGAATGGTTACAATTTCTAAATTTATTTGCTGGTCAATATCAAATTAGGTATATTTGTATCTGTGGTAAAGAGTATGACTCAGACCAATAAATTGCTTTAAATGTGTAGTGTAACTTAGGTATTATAGTGTCATACATCCTTAATTTTGAAATGTTTCTTTTTCAGATTTCTAGAAGAGGACCTTGAATATTTTCTAGGTCTCAAAATAATGATACATCTTTGCTACCTTTAAACATTTTATCTATTGTTACTTTTCTTGTGTCAGAAAATGCAGAAACTAGTATCTAAAAGTAAACTTGTTTGCTTTTGACGTTCTTTAGTTAGAATGTCTTAGTTTCCAAAACACAGTGGTGTTAGTAATATTAACTAATTAACTGCCTGAAAGAAAAGTCAAAATTTAGATACCACCCTTTGGAATTTATCTAAAGTATGTCATTCCACTCTTTTTTGTGCTCCTTGACCTTTCAATGTTCTGGACTTTCCAGATATTCAGTCAGTGCCCCATATTAACCAGGAGTCAGGACCTTTTAATCTATCTATTTTCTCTAGGGACTTCTCTATTTAGAAAGGTGTCTAAGAAAAGGCACAATCAATGAAACAGAATTGTTGGCATTAGAAATCTTGAGTACTGCAGAGGCTGGTTGGTAGCTGTTTGAATAATGCCTTTTAGAAATTAATTCATTCAACAGAGGTGACAGTTCACTATTCCCAAAGCAAGTATTGTTGACTGTAGTGCTATCAAATGATTATACACTTACAAGTATACAACACAGAAAAGTAGGATAAAAACATATGAGAGGAGATTGTTTGAAGAAACATATGTAGGTGCAACTGCTCTCAAATAATGACCTGGGATAGTTGTTCAAAAAGGAGATTCTGTGACTCTAACTGTAGCGTCCCATTCAATATGGGCCTGGGGAATCTGGATTTAATCAAATTCTCCAGGTGATTCTGACAGAGATAGTTCAAAGATTACAAAATAAGAAACAGAGAAAATGGTGGAGTTGTGATTGGCAGCAAAATTCAGCCTCTCTGAGATTCAGAATGCAAACACCTGGACAATAACAACTTGGCAAAGAGAAAAAGAGAAGTAGATTGCCGGGAATCAAGAAGGAACTGAAAGGAAAGTTAGAAGTTACAGAGAAGTTGAAGAGATGGAACACAATGCAGAGAAAAATATGAAACAGTCTGGAGTCTCACCCTGGCTTGTGGGGAGGGGAATCTGGCTCCGTAGATGCAAGGTAAGGACTCAGGGCTAGGAGGTCCAGGGAGAAATGGCACAATGGGCTGGTTGCACAGGCACTGGAGGAGCCCACAGCTGTTGTGAAATACAAAAGCAGCTTTGGGTTTTTTCTCTGAGAGGACTCCTTCCATATAGTGGGCAACAACTAGAAAGGTGATTCAGCACAGGGCCTGCCATATTGCCAGAGAGTGCTTAATAAGGTGCCATCTCAGGAAGGGGGTGGTTATTTAAAGCTAGGACTCAGAACAACTAAATAACAACTTAACTTCAGAGTTCTCAGTGTAACCTGGTCAGTGACTAGGTGAGGGACAGCCATGAGAGACAGTCATGCCTAGGGGGTTAACTAGACAGAGAATCCTTGAGAAATTTCAGCTCAGGCTGGGAAGGACACAGGCCCACCTGTGGCAATGAGAAGCCAGGCTCTGCTTGAGTAGCATTCAGAAAAGGCTGAGTCTGAAAGTGCCAGGATTAAGTACTTGAACCATTGCCTGACTGGCTACATCCAGGCCAGTTCTTCCTCATTGCATGGATTTGGGCCCTTTCTTTCCTTTTTCTGATAAGGTTGGCTAAGGGTTTGTCAATTTTGTTGATTCTTTTGAAGAACCAACTCTTGGCTTCACTGATTTTTTGTATCATTCTCTTTGTCTCCATTGCATTGATTTCTCCTCTGATCTTCATAATTTCCTCCCTTGTATGAGCTTTGGGGTTGTCCTGCTCTTCTTTTTCTAGAAGCTTGAGGTTCAGCATCAGGTTGTTTAATTGGGATCGTTCTGTTTTCCTAATATGCATATTCACTGCTATGAATTTCCCTCGTAAGACTGCTTTCATTGTGTTCCATAGATTCCGATATGTTGTATTGTCATTGTCATTTAATTGAAGGAACTGTCTGATTTCTTCTTTAATTTCCTCTGTGACCCATTGGTTATTCAGAAGTGTGTTGTTCAATTTCCACGTGCTTATGAACTTTTTTGAGTTTCTTTTGCTATGGATCTCCAATTTCATCGCACTATGGTCTAATACACAGGGGAAAACTTCAATTCCTTTGCACCTACTTAAACATATTCTATGAGCAAGTATGTGGTCTATTTTGGAGAATGACCCATGTGCAGCTGAGAAGAATGTGCATTCTGATTTTGTGGGGTGGAACACTCTGTAAACATCTGCTAAGTTCATCTGTTCAAGAGCTCGATTGAGTTCTAGTATTTCGTTACTTATTTTTTGTCTAGTTGATCTATCTATTTGTGACAGTGGAGTGTTGAGGTCCCCCACTACAATAGTATTAGTGCATATATGACTTTTCATGTCCGTTAGTATTTGTTTTATATAGTTGGGTGCACTAGTGTTTGGTGCATAGATATTTATGATTGTCATCTCTTCCTGTTGGATTGTTCCCTTTACAAGGATGTAGTGTCCTTCTTTGTCACTCTTAATCAGTGTTGGTTTGAAATCTACTTGATCTGCAAAGAGGATAGCTACTCCTGCTTTTTTTCGGGTTCCTGTCACATGGAGTATTGTTTTCCACCCTTTAACTTTCAGTCTATGAATTTCATTTTGAATTAAGTGTGTTTCTTCTGAGGTCTGATTGCCTTCTCCATATACTAACATAAGCAAGGACACATCTCAGCTTGGACAATTGCCACAGCCTGGGGTACACAGAGGTGCTTCTGGAATGAGGTGGGGGCACTTCACAAACTCTGAAGCCATAAAGCAAGGTGGAGACCATAACTTGCTGGATTCCAATTCTGTGGATCCTAGAAGGAAATCACCTATTTTTAAGTACAGAATTCCCCCTCCTTAAAAAAAAATTTTTTTTTACTCTTTTCTTCTTTCTTCTAGTTTATTGGCATTTGGGTTTCCTTTCTTTCTCTCTTTTTCTTAATCATTTTTTTCTTTTTCTTTTTTCCTTAAAATTTTTTTTTATTCTCCACATTTGTTCTTTTTCTTCCATTTTTAATCTTCTTTTTCTCATTTGTTCTTTTCTGTGACCTTTGTACATTTCTATAAATATCCTTCTACTACTTAATAGGATCCTTTGTCTCATTTTTCTCTTTCTTTTCATCTTCCCTTAATTTTTCAAAAATTTCTTTTATTCTCCCTTCCCCAAACCTGTTTGATAGCATAACCATTGAGCTTTATTAATCTTTAGTGAACCCTATTTATTACTGTTGAATTGTTTTCTGTCATTAGTGAAGGTACAGTTGTTGCATTTAAAAGATATTTGCTGCATGTCAATGTTTGGTTTGTCTTAGTGTTCATACTAAAATTATAGGTCTCTTTTCTATGGTTGAGGATGGTTCATTATTGGTTCTTTGGTATGTCAATAGCAAGTTTATCTTGGATGATACTATTGTTGGTGATTTACTTGCTATTGTCAGGGACACACAGTTGTTGCTATTAACAGGTTTTCTCACTATGCTAATATCTGGATTACCTTTGTGTCATTAACACTACCTGTGGTACATTCTTGGATAACTGGGTGCTGGACCAATTATACTGCATCATCCTCCCCATCTCAATTAAGAAAGGTGGCTGGATCTTGTAATAGAGGCAAAGGACTATAGTTAGCCATGCCCAGAGTACATCATTAAAAAGCAGACACTATAGGCCAGGGATTTAGCTCAGTGGTGCTGATGCCTGCCTTGCAAACACAAGGTCCAGAGTTCGATCCCCGGTACCAAAAAAAAAAAAAAAAAAGCAAACACTAAAGAAATCTCCATACTAACAACAACGTTTCTTTTCACTGTGTCTACAAACTTTAGTGTGAAACAAAACAAAACAAACAAACAGAAACATGAGAGACACAGCAACAAAATATCTCCCTGAACTCCCAATTCCCCTCAAACCAATCAATCTATGGGGCATCAAGGGGGAGGAAAGCAAAAGTGACACAGCCAAGTTATTTGACAGGATTACAGAGCTGTCTATATATATATATATATATATATATATATATATATATATATATATATAAATAAGGTGTACAGTAGGCTAATAGCAGATATAATTAAATAGATAGGAGATGTAATAAAACAGGCTGGGAGCTTACAGAACACACTAGTAAAAAGCTAACTGAACTAAACAAAATGATACAAAACATGGATGTCCAGTTTGATAAAGGGTCCAAACAGGAATGTAGGGATTAAAAATTATATTGAAAATATGGGCAGCAGAAATGACCAATGTGAAGATAGAGTGTCAGAATTAGAAGGAAGGGATGCTGTCAAAGAACAATGACTCAGAGATACCTTAAAAAAACAAGAGAACATGACAAATGGATGGATCCAACAGTTGTTAGATGGAGAAAGAAGTCTAAGATTAAATGAAGTGAAAAATCAGAAGACAGCACAAATGGCATAAACAAATGTGTTTACAGAAATAGCAGAAAATGTTCCAAATATAGGGAGAATTAAACATACAGATAAGTGAGGCATACAGAACTCCAAAGAGCCATGATCAAGACAGAACCTCTCTATGATACAACATGGTCAAAATCTCAGAAGTCCAACACAAGGACAAAATAGTAAAAGCTGTTAGAGAAAAGCAACAAATCACTTATGAAGATAAAGCCATTAGTATTACAGCAAACTTTAAAGACCAGGAGAGCTTGGAGCAAAGTGGTTAAGTCTTAAAATTAAACAACTTCTTGTAAGACCGTGGGCCTCAGCAAACTCTCTGAGGAGCTGACTACAGCGAAGATCACCTGGGAGGGAACACACTGGACAAGCTGTGAAAGTAAAACAGACCTTTATTAGTCTGGCCAGATGGCACCCTCAAGCACCAAGCTTAGAGAGGCGCCCGGCTTAGAGTCTGAGGCTCTTTTATAGGGGTCGCAAGAGGGAACTTGGCAAGCAGCTGTACAGAAGCAAGACTTTGGCAGTTAGGGGACTGTAGCAACCGTACAGAAGCAAGACGTTCTGCTGTTAGAACATTTGTAAAACAATAGTTGATTAATTGTTGTTTCTAAGAGACTCTCTAAGGGGAGGAGGTTTCTAAGCTTCCTCCTTCCGAGTTCATCTAAAGGGCAGGAAGGTGGGTCAAGCAGCAATATGGAGTCTGTCTTGTTAACAAGGGTCCTTCAATATGAACTACGAAACTTGAACCAAGAAGATATAAAACACCCCGAACAATCGGTAACAGACAGTTGAAGAAGTAAAAGCCTAGGTCCCAATGGATTTGCTGCTGAATTCTACAAGAACTTTAGGGAAGATTTAAAGCCAATACTTCTCAAAATCTTTAATGAAATCGAAAGGGAAGTACTCACAAAGCCATTCCTGGTAGTTAGAATTACCCTGATTCTAAAACCTGAAAAGGATCAAACCACAGGTTTCAAAGAAAACAAAAAACCCAAAAAATACACAGGTTTCAGCTTAAATGCCTATCACCCTTTCTAAACAAGATTCCCACCTTCAACAGCCTATTCTAATCCCTCACTACTGTTTTTTCCTAATACCCATCATAATGTGCACTTACATCATCTTTTTTGCTCATAACCTTTTCTGCTGTCTTGGTAGAATATAAAACCAAGGGAAAGGGATCTGTTTTACCTAACCATGAATACCCTGTAGTGACCAACACAGAACTTCCTCTTAAGGAGAACAATGCCTGAATTGGTTGACTACTGTGTTCTTGGCACCTAGAATATACTTGGGCATTTTGTACATGTTTACTGAATGAACGAACACAGGAATCCCTAAAGTAATACCATATGGGCTCCTTCTTTTGACCCTACATGTTCAGATTTCTATCATTCAGTGGTCAGCTGTTTGTTTGTTTTTTTGAGACTGGGTGTTGCTATGTAGTTCAGGCTGGCCTTGAACTCGCAGTGATCCTCCTGCCTCAGGCTCCCAAGAGCTGGGATTACAGCAGTGCTTAGCTTTTATACTACAAAATATTTCTTTGGTTATTTCTAATTTAGAAAGAGACCAAACCAAACAAAACTACTTATAATCAACCCAGAAAAACCTACCCTCTGTTATAGATCTGCAGTATGAAGAACTATGGAATCTTGGTTGTAACTAAGAATCAGACCCTCTTTTGCCACAGTGCTCTCAAAAGGATTTCCCATTTATTTTTCTTGTGTTCCTAAATAAACAGGGAATATTTTATTTATTAGGGGATCATGAAAACTGATATGGAATGAAAGATTCCTGCTCCCCACTAGCGCACAATGATTTGATTGGTCAAAATACAAAATAAACCTTTACAGAATATTCTCTTTGAAAATATGCCTGTTTCAGGAAAGCTAGTATTAAAACAAAACAACAATAAAGACCACAAATTCTCAGATATAGATGAAACTTTATTTATACATAAAAATAATACTTCAGGAATTCTTTTCCAAAAACATTCTTTTAATTGTAAAGCTCAAAATGAAAAGATTAAAAGGGACAGTGAATAGCTTTTTAATCTTGTACACATACCATGGTTCTCAGTTAAATAAAATTTTTTTAATGTATTTTGGTGCTTAGATTGAATCCAGGGCCACATACATGCTGTACATATTATTAAGCTATATCTTAGCCTCTGTTAAACATTTTTTAAGTTCCAAAAAATGTAATATACCTCTTCTGTAGTAGTTAGGTTTTGTAACTACAGACTTAAGTCTTGTGATAGTATCAGAAGTCAAATCAAAATAAATTATGTTCTAAGCCAGGCATGGTGTCATACACCTGTAATCCCAGCACTCAGGAGGCTGAGGCAGGAGGATCGCTGCGAGTTCGAGACCAGCCTGGGCTACATAGTGAGTTCAAGGCCAGTCTGAACCTCATAGTGAGACCCTGTCTCAAAGAAACAAAACAAAATAAAAAATAAATTATATTCTGAAAAAGAAGACATGGCTATTGAAGTTACATGGGTACTTGCTCTAGTTATCTCTTTTTATGTTAATTCGTCTTAAGTGTGACTCAGTGGAGAATATTTTCTAACAATACTATGATTACCATGAAAAATGAAGTAGTAAGGCCTCTTGTAACTAGTTTATAACCAGTCTCTCATGATCTTACAATTCAGAACATTAATATTAGCTGCACTCCATAAGAAACAAATAATACTATAATGTTTTAGGATGAAGTAATTTATGTAGTAACTGTTAATTCCAGAGCATGTAAGGGTCAGTACCATGCAAATCTCAACCTCATTTCCAAAAAAAATCATTAAATTAAATGTCAAGTGTTGCTACATCTCAACAAAATTAAAAACTCTAGTAAAACCATGCCCCCTTTCCCCCCAGCAGGGCTTAATTTGTTTTACTCAATTAAAAAACAGTTGAAAGAGTTGGGTCCCCCCCCCCCCCCCCGCGCTTTTGGTCTATGGCTTGAACCCAGGGCTTCTGCACTGACCTACATTCCCAGCCCTTGTAAAAAAATTTATTATTGAGATAGGGTCTTGCTAAGCTGCTTAAATTGCCTAGACTGAGCTTGAATTTGTGATCCTCCTGTATCAGCCTCCCAGGGTGCTGGAATTGCAGGCATGTTCCACCACACCTGGTTTAATACAAAGCTTTTGTTATGGGTATAGCCACCCTCTCTCATTCTCTTTCCCCATCAGCTAAAGTCAATAACTCCATCATTTACTTCCTAAGAATGTGATTACTATTTGAAGCATCTATTTGAGATGACAATTAGAGAACTGGACAAAATCATATAATTTCAGATACAATGAAATTACATACCACCTTCAATGGTGAAGAATATTTAAGTATTAGCTCCACTTTAGGAACTTAAAGTTGCTCTTCTCCATTTTTAAATTTCAAAAGGGGTAGAGTTCTATAAAACTTGGTCAAGGAATGTAGGGAATTAAAAAGTTCTTATTAAAAAGCGTCAACAGACCAGAGACTTGATTCAAGTAGGCCTTTTGCAGCTTTTGGAAGCTTTGGAAGAAGGAAGAGTTAAAGGACAACTGCCCATTCTGTGCACAGAGGTACTCTGTTCTTTTATTGTCAAGGTTGTTGTTTTGAGGTTAGTTTCTCCATGCAGCCAAAAACCTCTTTAAGTGGCCTTATATTAAAATTAACCTCAGGATGGCAAGAAAAACCAATAGCTCCAGGGTGCCAGTGAAGTAGTAACTCCTGGAAGTATTAGGAAGAAAAAAGGTTTCTATCCCTTTTGTCAAGGTCATAAACATACTACAGATGAGGGGTGAAACAGTAAATGAAGGACCCTTGTTAACAAGACAGACTCCATATTGCTGCTTGACCCACCTGCCTGCCCTTTAGATGAACTCAGAAGGAGGAAGCTTAGAAACCTCCTCCCCTTAGAGAGTCTCTTAGAAACAACAATTAATCAACTATTGTTTTACAAATGTTCTAACAGCAGAACGTCTTGCTTCTGTACGGCTGCTACACTCCCCTAACGGCCAACCTATCCTTTCTGTAACTCCACTTGCCAAAGTTCCCCTCTTGCCCTATAAAAACATCCAACCCTCTAAGCTCGGGGCCTCTCTAACCTTGGAGCTTGGAGGGTGCCGTCTGGTCAGACTAATAAAGGTCTGTTTCACTTTCTCAATTTGTCCAGTGTGTTCCCTCCTGGGTGATCCTCACTGTAGTCAGCTCCTCGGAGCAGTTGGTAAGGCCCATGGTCTTACAGTAAACACATAATAAAATATCAAATTTTACAAAAGTATATGTTAGGAATTACATAATGATGAGGAACTAGAAAACATATTTTCCATCTTTGGGAATTTTTTTAAATCACAAAATTAAATGAACAGAATAGATATTCTTGTACAAAGATTTTGTTCAAAAAGTATAACTAAAAATGACATCTTTAGTCAAAAGGTAACTGTCCAATTTGCTTAGATAAGTTGCTTTTTCAATTTGCTCAGAAGGATAATTTATCATTTTAATAGCAATACCCTTTTAGTAGGCTACTGTTAAACTGATGTTATAAAAATAATTGTATTGCTATTATTAAAAGAATAATTTGTACTATATTCTGAACAGTTTATTCAATTTTCTTAAAGCTTATATGGACTAAGAATCGAATACTTTTCCTTTGAAACCTTGTGCTTCATCAAAACTAGAACACAAGTAGCAAAACAACTGAGATTAATCTACAAGAAAATATAATTTACAGAATTTTCATTTAAGTTTTATTTAATTTTTAGAAGTTTGTTTAATTTTTCCTTCCCTTTTTTTTTTTTTTTTTGAGGCAGGCTCTCCCTATATAGTTCAGACATTCAGGCCAGCACTGAACTCTATGTACCCTAGGCTGGCTTTGAACTGGTGGCAATCCTCCTCCTGCCTAGCCTCCTGATTGCTGGGATTACAGGCATGTCTCTCCTTGCCCATCTCTTAACATCTTAAGGGGCAGTGCTTAAAGTATTACAGACTTAAAATGTTCCTTTTAGGGTAGCTATGCTGATAGATTTTCCATTTCCACTTTTGTATTCAGTGGTTATTAGTTTGATTTTTTAAAAAAGGTTATCCATGATTGACGTAAAAGCTCTAATTCCAATAAATTACCCACAAACTGTTACATATATAAATGTGTAAGGTAGCATCATCTCAAAGCAAAGTTTTAAGACTCAGAAAGCTTTGGGTGGGTCATGAAGATAGAGAATTAACAGATGTCAAATTAATAGTGAATGGTGTATCTTGACTCTCAAACTGCCTCTTTTAGCAATACTTATGATTAAAGCTGGAAAAATCAAAATAGTTTTTCCTAATTATATGAGATAACCTAGAAAGCCCTCTTTCTGACTTGAACACGAAAAAGGACCAGTCTGTGACAGAGATTCAGTGGACAGTCCTCATCAGATCTTGGAACTTGTGAGATACCACAAACATTGTAAAACTGAAGTGGGAAGACTCTTAAAATAATTATATAAAGAAAGTCCATGCTTTTTAGATACCAAAGGCAAGCCACATATTCTATTCTACACAAGAAATGCTGATTTTATCTTTCTACATGACTTCAAAGGACACACAGAACAAGGTGAATTTGTATGTTTTTAAAGATTATTCTTAGAGGCCCTACACAGGCCATGCAGGTGGACATACACACACCTCTGGTTTGGTGAAAAAAACCTGCAGCAAAATACAGCCTCTCCTTGACCTGGAATCAAGACACTTGGAAAACAACTTAGTAAAGACAAAAAGAAGTAGGTCTCTGGGAATCAACAAAGAGCCAACAGAAAACTAGAAACTACAGAGAAACTGAACACAACGTAGAGAAAAGAACAAAGCATCTGGAACAGTAACTCTGGCTCTCAGGGAGGCAGACCTGTCTCCACTAATACAAGGTAAGAGAGTTGGCAGCTCCAGGGACAATGAACTGTACTGGCAGCTCTAATCCTAAGAAAAGTTATAGTAAACTACAAAAACAGAGGGGTTTTACTTTGAAAATAATTCTTCTGGATGGCAGGTTAGAGTTGGGGAAGAAATCCAGTGCAGCGCCCACCATATTTGAGACTTTAATCAGGAGCCACTTTGGGAAGGGGTTAAAACTGAGCTATACAACAACTATACTTCAGGGTTTCTGGGGTCACTCTACCACGCAAATGGGTGGGAGATGGTCATAAGAGAAGGTAGTGAAGAAGGTACAAGGTAGGGTTAGACTCCCTGAGAAGTTTAAACTCAGGCTGGGAAAAGACACAGGGGTACCACTTTCCAAATTCAGAAGCCAGGGCTGTCATGTGTGGTTTTCAGAGGCAGCTGGGTCTGAAAGTACTGCCATTAAATCCAGAGGACTCCTTCACCCCCTCCTCCTGCCCCACTGCCTATACCCAACACACAGCCCAGTGGTGAGTTAGTTTTCCCCATCTTCCAGCATGATGAGGTATATGCCTTGGCTTGGGTGGTTGCCACAGCCTGGACTGTATGGACAAAGGTGCCCCTGGAGTTGGGTAAGGGGAACTTCACAGACCCATAGGGTATTAAGCTAGGTGGAGAAAGCCATCACTTGGGCACACAGAGGACCCTGGAAACTGGCAGCAGCTGGAATGACTACAGCCTTAGGATGGATATCACTGACCAACCATGTCCAGCAGGAAAGGTGGAGCATGATTTAGTATTTGCATACAAAAACGTGAGTGTGGAAACAAAATAGGTGTTGGTAGTGACTCATTATCCCTCCCCTGTACTGGTGGATTCCAAGACTGTAGACCCTGAAAACAAATCACTCATTCAAAATAATGGAAATTTTTCGGACTCATTTCTCTTGCTTCATTGATTCTTTTTTTAGGTGGGGGTTCTTTTCTTTTTTCTCTTAGTGCTTTTTTGTTTTTTTATTTTGCTGTTTTTTTCTTCTTTGTTCATTTCTGTTACTTTTATCTAATTCTATAATTTTCTTTTACCCCTTCATAGGATTCTTTATTTCACTTTTCTGTAATCCTTCTCATCTTCCTTTTCTTTATACTTCAAATTTTATTTCTTCCATTTCCCTTTTATACTTTCTTCATCTTTACTAGTATTACTAATTAGGATTTATTAATCTTTAGATAATTAGTTGACTATGTAATTATTGTTGCATTTTCTCTATTGTCAATAGTGACATAGATTTGCATTTAGTAGATATTCACTGTATGTCAATATTTGGTTTGTCTTTATGTCTATATTATAGTTACAGATCTCTTTTCCATTATTAAGGGTGGTACAGTGGTAGCTTTTATTGGTCATAGATATGTCAGTGTCATTTGTCTTTGATTGTATTATTGTTGCTGATTTCATTGCTATTTCAAGGGTGGCATATTTATTGCTACTGATTGGCTTTTACTGTATGGCAATATCTGGTTTGTCTGTGTCATCAACAATTCATTTCCAGAGGGCTAGCTGCTGAGCCAATTACACTGCATCCTCTCTCCATAAATAAACAGAGAGGTTGGATCTTGGGACAGAAGCAAATGTCTACAGTTAGCTACACCCACAGTGGATCACTGGAAAACAGACATTAATGAAAGATATCTCTGTCGGGAGCCATTCTACATAGTTTTGGGGAAAATATCATTTCACAATTAAATTATGATTAGGGCTGTCTGAGGCCTTAATAGTTCCATGATGCTGTGACGCTCAAGGGCGAGATTACATCAGCCAAAGAAAAACTGGTTCTTTAAGAATTGAGTAGTAATACAAAAAGAGAAATTTTCACCTGGGAAGTGACAAACAGAAAGGTCCCAAACAGAAATCCAGGAGATAAAAAACTATATTGATGGTATAGGCAGCAAAAGTGAGAGGACAGTGACAGAACTAGAAGACAAGGCTGATGTAGATGGTCACATACTAAAAAATTCCATAAAAACAACAAGAGAACATGGAACATGTATCCAACAACTGCTAGATAATGCAAGGAAGACTAATCCAAGTTAACTGTAGTCAGTGAAAAATAAGATCACTCAAATGGTGTAAAAAACTTTTTTTTTTCAGAAATTATAGAAAACTTTCCATGTCTGGGGAAAGAATTTAATACAGATAAGCAAGGCATATAGAACCCCAAATAGTCATGACTAGAAAAAGGCTTTTTCACAACATATCATAATCAAAATCATAGTTGTCCAACACAAGGACAGAATCATAAAGGCTGTGAGAGATGTTGCTGTGAAAGCAACAAATCATTTATAAAGGTAAACCCATTAGAATTACAGCAGACTTTGCAACACCAACCTCAAAGGGCAGGGGAGCTTGGAGTGAAGTGTTTCAGATCCTAAAAGGAAAACAACTTCCAGCCAGGCATGGTGGCACATGCCTATAATTCCAGGACTCAGGAGGCTGAGGCAGGAGGATCATCATAAGCTCAAAACCACCCTGGGCTACACAATGAGTTTAAGGCTGAACTACATAGTGAGACCTGTCTCAAAACTACCAAAAACTAAAACCAAAAAACAAAACAAAAATAAATGAATAAAAAGAAAAAAGAAAACAACCTCTAACCCAGACTAATATATCCTGCAAAACTATTTTTCAAAATTGATAGAGAAATAACAAAGAGCCCTCAAGAAATTCAAGACCACCAAGCCAGTACTACCAAAAATTCTCAAAGACATTCTAGAAAGAGAAAATGAAGGCAACAATGCCAAAACATATAGGGAAATGAACACACTAGGTAGGGTGAGCAGTTAAGCAGAAGGGTGGGGTGAGGGTTGGGGAAGGAATCATCGAGAAAATGTACTGACAGGAATAAGTCTGTACCCTTCAGTAATAATGCTCAATGTGAACTGTCTCAACTCCCTGATTAAAGGACACTGGTAAGTTCAATAAAGAAACAAAATCCAATGTTATGCTATATACAAGAAACACATTTTGTCTGAAAAAAAATTCATAAGACTAAAAATCAAAGGATAGAAAAAAATAGCCCATGAAACGGGAGCCTAAAAATGATCAGGAGTAGCAATCCTATTTTCAGAAAAAGTGGACTTAAAAAACTAAAAATAGAAATTCCACTGGACCCAGCTATTCCCCTTCTAAGTATCTTCCTAAAAGAGCTAAAGACATCCTACTACAGTGTACATGCATACCCATGTTTATAACAGCACAACTCATAATAGCTAAATCTTGAAAGCAAGTCTATATGTCCAGCAATAGATGAATACACAATGGAGTACTACTCTGCCATAATGAAGGATAAATTTGAACTGCCTATAGGAAAATGAATGTACCCTGGGACCATAAAGTTAACTGAAATAAATTAAACACAAGCTTAAATATTGCTAGATTTCCCTTATATGAGAAACCCAAAGTATAAATCATTTAAAGAAGAAAATAAAAGATGGACATTAGTTAACAGGGAGATCCATCTTTTGCAATGAGAAAGGGACCAAGAGATGGAGGGAGAGGAGGGGAAGGGAATACAAAAAGATTTAAGATGTGTTATGTAGGCCCATGCCCTACCGAGGTCCTGAGTCGCACAGAACACGCCGAATCAGCCCACTGCAGACAGGCAGGTCTGTGCACGCCCTACCGAGGTCCTGAGTCGTGCTGAAGACGCCGAATCACCCCGCTGCAGACAGGCAGGTCTGCCCACACCTCACCGAGGTCCCCAGTTGTGCGGAACACAAGCCAAATCAGCCCGCTGCAGACAGGCAGGTCTGTGCACGCCCTACCGAGGTCCTGAGTCACGCGGAAGACACCGAATCACCCTGCTGCAGACAGGCTGCCACCTGATTCCACAATACAAAGACGCAGAGGACAACAGACCACCAGACCAAGGTACTGAGTCCCACTGTTCCCGGCCCAGAGGTAGGGGCTTCTGAGCCGTCGGCCCACTGCTCCTGGTCCAGAGGAAGGGGCTTCCCGGTCACTATCCCTCCGGCTGCTCCCAGCCCACAGGAAAAGGCTTTTGGGTCACCTTCTGTCCCGCTGCTCCTGGCCCAGAGGAAGGGGCTTCTGAGCCACCATCCCACTGGTTCTGGTCCAGAGGAAGGGGTTTCCCGGCCACCATGCCTCTGGCTGCTCCCAGCCCACAGGAAAGGGTTTTTGGGTCACCAGTCCTACCGCTGCTCGCGGCCCCTGTCCCACCTCACCCAGCTCAGAGGAGGTAATCCGTGCAGGCGCTAACAGCCCCCTGCCCCAGTCGAAATGAGAAAACATGTAAATAATCCTCAAAACCAGACTTCCAGATCACCTACAGCAACCCCAAAGGGAAATGAGATGGAACCCTCTGATACTCAACCACCTGGACCCATTGAACTGGCAACAAAAGGGGATCTGGAAAAAATGAAATCAGAAATAATTTCTCGGATAACAGGAGAAATTGTGCCCCTAGTGCAAGACATGATTAATAAATCTAGAGAGGAGCTCAGGAACATGATGGAATCCCAACATAAGAAACAAATGGAATCCATGAAACAGATGAAAATAGATTTCCAGGACATAAAAAACTCCATTGAAAGTCTACACAGCAGAATGAGCCAGTGTGAGGAGAGAATTTCAGATATAGAAGATAAGATTGCAATTAGTGACCAGGAAAAGAAAAATTGCTTCAAAATTATAAGGGAACATGAGAAATCAATCCAGCAGCTGCTAGATGATGCAAAAAAGAATAACATAAGACTGATTGGGCTCAATGAAGAAACAGGAGAGAGTGCAGATGACATAAAAAACCTCTTCACAGAAATAATGGCAGAAAACTTCCCAAGCAGGGGAAAAGAGCTTGACATACAGATAAGTGAGGCATATAGGACTCCAAATAGCCTTGATCAAAAAAAATCTACACATAGGCATATAATTGTTAAGATTCCAGAAACTCAACAAAAGAACAAAGTTCTCCAAGCAGTCAGAGAAAAGAAACAAATCACATAGAAAGGAAAGCCCATCAGAATCACAGCAGACTTCTCAACACAAACCACCAAGGCAAGAAGAGCTTGGAGTGACATATTCCAAGCCCTAAAAGAAAACAGCTTCCAACCCAGATTGATGTACCCTGCAAAACTATCTTTCAAAATGGATGGAGAAATAAGATACTTTCATGACAAAGAGCACCTTAGGAACTTCGTGAATACCAAACCAGCACTCCAAAGAATTTTACACAATAGCCTAGGAACAGACATTGAGGATCACAACCCCAGGAAGCAAAGCAGAATGTACCCATCTGGCATGACAAGAAATTAAATGTACAGGGGGAGAACCCAACAAAAAGAAAAAGTCATGGCAATGACAAGTCAATGCGTTTCAGTTATAACCATCAATGTTAATGGTCTCAATTCACCAAACAAAAGAAATAGACTGGCAGAATGGGTCAAGAAGCAAAATCCAACAATATGCTGCATACAAGAAACACACTTAATTCAAAAGGAAACTCATAGACTGAAAATTAAAGGGTGGAAAACATTACTCCATGTGACAGGAACCCGAAAAAAAGCAGGAGTAGCTATCCTCTTTGCAGATCAAGTAGATTTCAAACCAACACTGATTAAGAGTGACAAAGAAGGACACTACATCCTTGTAAAGGGAAGAATCCAAGAGGAAGAGATGACAATCATAAATATCTATGCACCAAACACTAGTGCACCCAACTATATAAAACAAATACTAACGGACATGAAAAGTCATATATGCACTAATACTATTGTAGTGGGGGACCTCAACACCCCACTGTCACAAATAGATAGATCAACTAGACAAAAAATAAGTAATGAAATACTAGAACTCAATCGAACTCTTGAACAAATGAACTTAACAGATGTTTACAGAGTCTTCCAGCCCACAAAATCAGAATACACATTCTTCTCAGCTGCACATGGGTCATTCTCCAAAATAGACCACATACTTGCTCATAGAATATGTTTAAGTAAGTGCAAAGGAATTGAAGTTATCCCCTGTGTATTATCAGACCATAGTGTGATGAAATTGGAGATCCATAGCAAAAGAAACTCAAAAAAGTTCATAAACATGTGGAAATTGAACAACGCACTTCTGAATAACCAATGGGTCACAGAGGAAATTAAAGAAGAAATCAGACAGTTCCTTCAATTAAATGACAATGACAATACAACATATCGGAATCTATGGGACACAATGAAAGCTGTCTTACGAGGGAAATTTATAGCAGTGAATACGCATATTAGGAAAACAGAACGATCCCAATTAAACAACCCAATGCTGAACCTCAAGCTTCTAGAAAAAGAAGAGCAGGACAACCCCAAAGCTCATACAAGGGAGGAAATTATAAAGATCAGAGGAGAAATCAATGCAATGGAGACTAAGAGAATGATACAAAAAAATAAATGAAGCCAAGAGTTGGTTCTTCAAAAGAATCAACAAAATTGACAAACTTTTAGCCAACCTTTTGTCAGAAAAAGGAAAGAAAAGGCCCAAATCCGTGCAATTAGGAATGAAAAGGGTGAAACGACAACAGACCCAGCAGAAATCCAGAGGATCATCAATACCTACTTCCAGAACCTATATGCCAATAAGATGGACAACACAGAAGAGATGGACAGATTCCTAGATACATATGAATTACCAAAGTTGAACGAAGAAGACCTAAAAATTCTAAACAACCCAATATCAACCAATGAAATTGAAAATGTAATTAAAAACTTATCAACTAAGAAAAGCCCAGGCCCTGATGGCTTCACTGCTGAATTCTACAAGACATTTAGAGAGGAACTGCTGCCACTACTGTTTAAACTCTTCAATGAAATTGAAAGGGAAGCAATACTCCCAAATTCATTCCTGGAAGCAAGCATCACCTTGATCCCCAAAGCAGAGAAAGACCCAACTGAAAAAGAGAACTATAGGCCATTCTCACTAATGAACATAGATGCAAAAATCCTTAATAAGATACTGGCAAACAGAATGCAGAAGATCATCAAGAAGATCATACACCCTGATCAAGTGGGATTCATCCCAGGGATGCAGGGATGGTTCAATATACGCAAATCAATTAATGTAATGCACTATATCAATAGAGCCAAGGACAAAAACCATATGATTATCTCCATAGACGCAGAAAAAGCATTTGACAAAATCCAACATGCATTTATGATAAAAACCCTACAAGAAATTGGAATAGATGGTCTCTACCTCAAACTGATAGAAGCCATCTATGAAAAACCAACAGCCAATATCATACTAAATGGTCAAAACCTGAAATCCTTCACACTCAAATCAGGAACAAGACAAGGATGTCCACTATCACCACTCTTGTTCAATATAGTTCTGGAAACATTAGCCACGGCAATTAGACAAGAGAAAGAAATAAAAGGAATAAAGATAGGAAATGAAGAAGTCAAATTGTCATTATTGGCAGATGACATGATACTCTATATAGAAGACCCCAAGAACTCCACCAAAAGTCTTCTACACTCAATAACCAAATTCAGTCAAGTAGCTGGTTACAAGGTTAACACACAGAAATCAATAGCATTCCTCTACACCAATGACAGACTCACTGAGAGAGAAATAGGGCAAATAATTCCTTTCACAATAGCATCCAAAAAACTGAAATACCTAGGAATCATCCTAATGAAAGAAATCAAAGACCTCTTCTCTGAAAACTATGGCACTCTGAAAAGAGAGATTGAAGATGATATCAGAAAATGGACAGACATCCCCTGCTCCTGGGTAGGAAGGATTAATAGAGTGAAAATGGCCATACTTCCAAAACTGCTAGATAGATTTAATGCAATTCCAATTGAGATCCCAGCAGCATACTTCATAGACCTCGAGAAAACAATCCAAAAATTCATTTGGAGCAAGAAGAGACCCAGAATAGCAAAAGCAATTCTAGGTAACAGAGACATGGCAGGGGGTATCACAATCCCCAACCTGCAACTCTACTACAAAGCTACTGTGATAAAAACAGCATGGTACTGGCAAAGAAACAGACTTGAGGACCAGTGGAACAGATTAGAAGATGCAGAAACAACGCCAGACACACTCAGCCATCTCATCTTCGACAAAGGAGCCAAACATCCTCACTGGAGGAAAGATAGCCTCTTTAATAAATGGTGCTGGAAAAATTGGGCTTCAACTTGCCAAAGATTAAAACTAGACCTATATCTCTCACCATGCACTAAACTAAAATCAAAATGGATTAAAGATCTAAATATTAAAATAGAAACGCTGAACCAGTTGGAACAGAGGTTAGGTAGAACCCTTGAAGACATCGGTGTAGGAAAAGATTTTATGAACAAAACCTCAGTTGCCCGTGAACTAGCACAAACAATCAACAAATGGGATCTTTTCTTATTAAAAGGCTTCTGCACAGCAAGAGAAACCACCAGCAGTTTGAAGAGACAACCCACAATGTGGGAAAAAATCTTCACCTGCTCTTCCTCAAAGGTCTACTATCTTGAATCTATAAAGAACTTAAAAAGATCAGACCTCCCAAATTTAAAGACCCATTCCAAAAATGGGCATCTGAAATGAACAGACATTTCTCAGACAAAGAAGTAGAAATAGCAATTAAAAGATGAAAAAATGTTCAACATCACTGGTCATTCGAGAGATGCAAATGAAAACAACGCTGAGATTCCACTTCACTCCAGAAAGAATGGCTGCTATCATGAAATCAACCAATAACAAATGCTGGCCAGGCTGTGGGGAAAGAGGAACCCTGCTCCACTGCTGGTGGGAGTGTAGACTGGTGCAAGCACTGTGGAAATCAGTATGGAGATACCTCAAAGAACTAGGACTGGAAGTCCCACTTGACCCCGCTATTCCCCTGCTGGGGATCTTCCCCAAAGAATTAAAAGAATCATATCACAGTGATATATGTGCACCCATGTTCATAGCAGTGCAGTTTGTAATAGCTAAAACTTGGAAACAGCCCAAATGCCCATCAACTGGAGACTAGATAAAGAAAATGTGGTTTTTTATAAAATGGAGTACTACTCAGTCATCAAAAATGAGAAATTAGAGACATTTATAGCTAAGTGGATGCACATTGAGGTGATACTCTTAAATGAAATAAATAGGATACACATGTGTAAATACTCAATAGTTTCTCTGGTGTGAGAAAGTGAAAGTGTAAATAAGGACTAAATGTATAATAGGTAATGTGAAACAGGAAGAAAAGGGGCAAAGGGGAAGGAAGTGGGAGGGCTAGGGGAAAGGATAGAAGGGAATGGGATTAATATGGAAAATGGAAAAACAGGAACAAAATCTTTGTAAATAGGGAGGGATGGAGGGGTTGAAAGGAGGGCTGGGCAAGGGTGAAAAAATAAGAACCAAGAGAGACTATGTAAAGGTGCAAATTTCCAATGATGAATGTCATTATATTGTATACCTAAAATGTACCAATGATTAGAATGAATAATCGATAATGTAAAATAGGAAGAAAAGGTCCAAAGAGGTAAGGGTAGTAGGAGGGGCAGGGGAAAGGAAAGAAGGGAAAGGAAAAATGATGAGAAATGGCAAAAATGGAAATAAAGTCTTTGTAAATAGGGAAGGGTGGAGGGGGTGAAGGGAGGGCTAGGAATGGGGAAAAAATAAGAACCAAGATGCATTATGTAAAGGTACAATTCCCAGTGAGAAATGTAATTGTGTTGTATACCTACAATGTACCAATAAAAGAATTTAATACAAAAAATAAAAAATAAAAAAAAATAAATGTGTTATGTATATATACAAACTCCCCATTGTAAATGTAATTATTATGTACAGTAAACATTAGTAATAAAAATAAAAAATATTATCCTCTAATATTAAACAAAGATAGAAGAAAGATAGAAAGGTGGACAGAGAGATAAAAGAGTATTCTCTAACTTTTCTGCATTGTACATGGGAATTCTCTGAAGTAAGAATAAGAGAATTCAGTAAGTTGGAAAATATTTTCCACTTTGACTATATATATATATATATATATATATATATATATTTATTATTATTTATTTATTTATTTATTTTTGGGTACCGAGGATTGATCTCCAGTCCTTGGGCTTGCGAGGCAGTCAGTGGCACCACTGAGCTAAATCCCTCCCCGGCGACTATATTTTCTTTCAAAGTCATATTTGAAGACTGACATACGTTTCATACAATTAAAAATCACAAATATTTTAAGAAGCAACCTCAGCCCTTCTACAGTTCCTTAATCACTAATACAAACCCTAGTCAGATTGGGCTATGGCTGAAGAGTGTAATGATTTAAATAAAACTTAAGAGGTCTTTCCAAAGAAATGAATATTTTCTTGGCCAGGGATTTAGCTCAGTGGTTCTGCTGCCTGCCTCACAAGCTCAAGGTCCTGAGTTCTATCCCCAGTACTAAAAATAAAATAACACAAAAAAAGAGAACATTTTCTAACTGTAATCTTATTAAAAAAAACAAAAAACTACTCACAAACCTCCTTCCTTCTTTAATAAAGCATGTACATACAATCTTCCAACCACACTTACTTTGCTATTTCTCTTAAATGAAAATTTTAACATTTTTAATAGCAAGGCCCTTTTAGATTATTATGCAGGCAAGGATATTTCTCTAGTCAACCACATTTTTTTTTAATCACATAAAGCTGATTTTTCAACAATCCCAGTTTACTTATTTAAAAAATTTTTTAAGCTTAAAATTTACATTATAAAAGGAAATATGTTTAGTATATAATTATTATAGACAATAATGTATTCAGAAAGGCTCAAATGGATGAGTATGAAAATATACCTCATTGACATATACTTACTTATAAAAACATATTGCCTTTGCCATGTGAAAATCTGGTGTTCAGTTCTCTAGATTTCTTTATTAGGGCTTTTTTCTGAGCATCATCAAATCGATTAACCTTCAGATCCTTATCACGGTCAAATGGTATTCTCTCTTGGGGCTTATTTTTATCTTCAGTGGCCTTACTCTTTAATTTTTTATGATGAATGTCCATAAGAGATTCTGATCTTTTTGATTCCTGGAAAAAAGAAGAAGAGCAGGAACAAAGACCTTAACTTGTATAGATTATTGACAGAAAATGATCATGAAGTAGAAAATTAGACAATGTACAGTAAAGAGGGCTATTTACAAACCCTAACAGGTTTTTCCAAACCTAAGACAGCATCTATGAAGAGAACATGCATTGAGGCAAATTCAATCAAAATAAAGCTATTAACTACATGCCATACATTAAAAGCTGATTAAAATAGAGAAGAAATATTCAAATAATCATAATGAAAAGCATTCCAGTTACTTATACTTAAATTATAACAATTAAAATTACAAACCAGGGGATGGGAATATGGCTCAGAGGTAGAGCACTTGCCCAGCATGTGCAAGGACCTGGATTCAATTCCCAGCATTGCAAAAACAAACGAACAAACAAACAAAAAAACCAAACAGACAAACAGCACAAACCAAGCACATGGGTGTAAAAAGAAGAGCCATTATACTCTCACTTCATGGGTGGACTAGTTCCTGAAGCCTAAATGATGTACAGAAGGGAAGGCACTGACAGGATGCAGCCAAAACAAAAGTGAAAAAAGAACAAGAGTAAAGTGGCAAAACTCAGGGACCATGCAGGAGATACTGGCATGCTCTGTAAGCTAAGAGAAACTTTATTCCATTCAATTTTCTCCTCTTTCTCTTACCCCTCTAATTTTCCCTTTCTTTTCAGTTAGGGTAGATATTTACATTTTCAGATAGATCCAGTAAGACAAGGTCTGAGTAAAGGAAATCAGTTTAATAAATTGGAAATTCAGCCAGATGTGGTGGTATAAACCTGTAACTCCAACACTTGGGAGGCTGAGGCAGGAGGATCTGAGGCCAGCCTTGGCTACATAGTGAGCTCAAGGCCAGCCTGAACTAGATAGTGAGAGCGTGTCTTAAAAAAAAAAAATTGAACGTTTATTAAAAACTTCTGAGCACTGAGTAAGGTAAAGGATAGAATGGCCTGGGATCGAAGAAGCAGAGGAGGATGGAGAAGTAGTGCAGATCAGCAGCCTTTCCATTGGGTTATCAAGGCCTAGATAATTTTTAAGGTTTACCTATCCATGATTCTCAGCTTTTTCATGTAATCTTTCTTAAAACTGATCTGCCCTATAAAGCATCTTGTAAAGGTGCCTTCTCTTTATAGTTGTAGAAACTATAGAGTAGTGTCTGGGAGGGCAAAATCTCATGGGCACCTAAGAGAAAAATGTGAAGAGCTGGCATAAACAAAAACTTCCTTTAACCAATTAACAGTAAACCCAGAAGGGCTTTGTATCATTCTGTCTTGAACGTATTTCTCAAATGAGTGTAGTGTCCTTTAGAGATGAACATTTTGGCTTTCAGAATGTTCTGAAATCAGATATATTGATGTATGTGGCAATGGAAGAAAGAACAATTTTTGCTTAACATCTACTTCTCTTTAAGGCCTTGCCTATGTCAAAGGATATACTTGAGAACAAAGAAATAAAGAGAGCTTAGTGAACATCAAACAAGGCAATAATAAGAAATGCAGGGGAAGGGGCAGCATCGTATTTCATACAGAAAGATACATTCATGAGTTAATAGAGCTCTTGCTTTCTGATCAAGTGCTATTAATCTCTAGTAATTGAATTTCTGATGTATGACAGGTATAACAAACTGAAAACATATCACATGCACAGGACATTATACATGTATGTACACACATATACATACATACACACAACAGAGTCATGTATATTTCAGGACTTATGTATAGAAAATACCTGAGGCAAACAGGCAGTCATAGGAAAAAAAGAGAAAAAAGAAAACAAAAAAGGAGACGAGAAGTGGAACAAAAATGATATATTTTATTTTCTTACATTGTATAAGGATACCTGCTCAGCCAATCTCTTATCTCTTCCTGAAAATATATATTCCTCATCCTTCTTATTGAGTGACTTCTTTGTTTCTTGTGTTTCCTGAGGAATGAACACAGGTAACACATCACTGAAGCACACAATTATGATAAAATAAAACAAATATTATTTTTAATCAGATTACTTAACAAGAGACTGAACTAAAACTACATCGGGCTTATTAAATTCCTTGTTAGAACATTTATATTCTTGATAAGGGATTGTTAGTGCTTTAGGCTGTGATTTTTCCTGAAAATAAGAAAACAAAACAAAAACTTTACCCAATTAACGGCAAGCACTTACCTATTTATTGAACTTAGGATCTGAGTTCTGACTAACAATGATGAAATACAGAAGTGAAAACAGGGCTTATAAGAAATCCTTATCTGTTTTCAAAAATAGTGAAAAGGAAAAAAGAAATGAAAGGTTTTTTAAAAAAGAATTTTTTCCTTTTGTTTCTTGTGTGTGGTTCTAGGGATTGAACCCAGGGCTTTTTCAAGCAATGTTCTCAAGTCTTCAAAAATTTTTGTTTTTCATTTTGAGACAGGGTCCCACTAAGTTGTCTAGGGTAAGCTCAAATTTTTTCTTTTTTGGTACCAGGGATTGAACTTGGGACCTTGCGCTTGCAAGGCAGGCGGTGGATAAACTTTTGATCCTGGTGCATCATGGGCTGGGGATATTGCGTAGTGTGAAGGCCTTGAGTTCAATCACTGGTACCAATATCAACACATGAAAACACAAAAAACCAACTGTCTTTATTCACAGATGATATGATGTTTTATGTAGAGAACCCAATCTATCCTGGAATCTCTCCTGGAACTTAAAAGCAAGTACAGTAAAGCTACATGATACAACATAAATATACAAAATACATCAGCAATAGACAACTGGAATTTGAAATAAAACAAAGCAAAGATTTTATTTATAAAATCATGAATACAAAAATGAAATAGGAAAACTTTCAATAAACTGTAATAAAAAAAAAGTTACGATATTCTACAGAATATAGAATGAGGAAGGTCCACATGAAATGACTGAAAACCCACTGTTTTCAAGGCACATTTTTATGTTGTTATTTGATTAGGAAAACCAAGGAGGCCTTCATAACAATTTTTATCATAATATGGACTAAAACAACTGGTATTTAATAAGGTATGTTAAAAACAGAATAGTTCATTTCTAATTTTTCCATAAAATTTTCCTCAAAGAACACATTTTTACTTGTAAATATTAAGAGAAAAATGATGTTATGTTAAAATGAAGATGTAAACTTGACCCTTCTATAATGTGCTATTAGATCTTGTCAAGACTTAGAGGTGAGGACACATAGATTTCATTCAATTAACTTATGCAAAAGTTTTTCATTTCTTTCTAATGAACAATCATTTCTTTTAGGGCATGTTGGATAAGGGAATATGACAGGTAAGAGAGAGGTATGAATATGAGTTATGTTGGGAAATCAAATATAAAAAGATAGAGTGGAGAAAACATACTAAGAAGGAAATCTGGCTGAGATCTGTTATAAAAATTAGTCATGAACTTTACATAGGAGCAAAGACACCAGAAAATGAGTAGCTCTATGATGCTATATCATTTCTCAGAAATGATACTATACTCTGTAATAGTACTATACACTGTAATACAGAATTACATAAAAATTAAGAGGTATTATTAATCCCCTTATATCCACTGTTAGCACTGAGCAAAAAATTTGAGCACTAGAACAACCAGGTCTAAAGATCTCAGTCACAGGGATTAAAATAACTTAAGTTCAAACTGTACTGCTTGGTTTCCATTTGAGCTCATTTATTGGTACTATTTTTTTTTTTTTTTTTGGTAGCAGGGATCGAACTTAGGACCTTGTGCTTGCAAGGCAGGCAGCGGCACCACTGAGCTAAATCCCTGGCCCCCATTTGTGCCCTTTTAAAATGACATTTTCCTCTGAGGATGATTCCCTGCATATATAACTGTAGAGTAGTCATCTATATTAACCTTTAGCAAGAAGCAAAACAAGAAAAGAAGACCCACAAATTTAAAAGTCTATTTAAGCAAGGGAATTGTCATTTTGGAGACAATTCTAAAAGGCTAAATTACAAAAACTGTAATATGTTATGTTATGGTTTAGATCTAAAATGGCCCCCAAAGCTTCATGTGTTTTTGGAGGGTGATTAGATTAGTGAGGCATTACAGCTGAATTGCTATTAGAAGGTGTGGTCGGGAGAGAAGAGGAAGGAGCCAGCCAATCATGCAAGGACTGAAACTTTTAAACATGAGTTAAAATAAACCTCTCCTCATTTAATCTGTTGGTGTCAGGTACTGAGTCCCAGTGACAAAGAAAGTGACTGAGATATATCATTAGTATAAAAATACATACCCTAATTATATCATTATTATAAAAATCAAGCAAAGAAAGAATAGATAAATACACTAAAACTAGCCTTTCAATGTCTGTGGCTCATGCATATACCATATCCTTTGTTGACTCTTCTGCCTTCATGTATTACTTCACCTCAACTTTCTATTACCATTCTCAGATGTCCTTGAATCTTTGGAACCAAAGAGAATTTATAATCTTGCTGAAAATGCACAGAGGATGCGAAAATGTAGACTTCAACATACTGTTAATGTTTTAAGAACGATACTATCTCACACCCAACTCTCCACCAAAATGAAAGATCCTTTAAGAGCTCTTTCACATTACCTGTAATCAAATACAATAACTAGAGAACAATTCATTTTAGTTATGGAATAAAAATGAAAACCCTGAGATCTCTAGGAAGTGACAGACAAGACAGACAGAGTTAGCATGAAGAATTAAACGTGGAACTGTTTAGATCAGAATTGAAGTTGTAATCATAAGGCAACAATTAGCCAAGCATTTAAGATGCATATGGGACATTTTGTAGGAATGAAAAGCTTTAAATGGAGCAGTACTGGGGACACTGGTTCCATACACCAGAATATTTAAAAATAAACACAGACTCAAGAGGAGAAAATTAAAAAAAAATGTATTTTATGCACATAAACTCTTTGTATTTTTGATAACTTATTTAATGTATTAATGAAGGCACTTCTTGTCTATCTTGACAGTATTAAGAAGTTTAGTATACCTAAGATACAGTCACTTTGAGAGATTCTTTAGGTATTATTTAATTTGCTAGGTAAATCTGCAAAATGTTTTTTCCAAGATATTTTAAAAGGTATTCTTTCATGTAAATAGTATAATGTTGTACAAGGACCAGGCAACCTGGAGTTAGAAAGACCTAAAGGAGAATTTTGCTTATCATTAATTACCTCTGAGATGCAAAAAAAATTGACCTCATAGTGGTTAGTTTCTGGATGAAAAAGGAATTAAGGGAGCGGAGATTTAGCTCAGTGGTTTTGCCGCCTGCTGCACAAGCACAAGGACTTGAGTTTGATCCCCAGTACCAAAAAAAAAGTCAGAAAAAGGAATTAAGATGTGTTATGTAAATGTACCAACTCCACACAAGTAAGGTAAACATAATGTATTCCAAACATGTACTAATAAAAAGTAAATAAAAAGAGGTCAGTAAACCTATGTCTTAAGGTTTTCTTGAGGTTTAAATAAGGTCATTTATGGGAAAATAGTAGACAAATAGTGTGACTTTCCTTCCTAATAACTTTCCTTCAGGGGGAAAAATCTGTATTTTTCCTTTGGAAACATTAATTTCAAAAATTAGTATCTTTAAATAATTTTGCCTTTTTTTTTTGGTACTGGGCATTGAATTTAGGACCTTGAGCTTGTGAGTCAGGCACGGTGCTACTGAGCTAATTCCCCTGCCCCAATAATTTTGCCTCTTATTTTTTCAAAATTGAGAAAACACAGACAAAAACATATGAACAAACACCTTAGCTTTCCTTTCCCGGTCAGCTGGAGTATCTGTCCAGACTGATCGATCTTCGGATTTGTCATCAGCTCTTCTTTTAAAGGTTCTCGGCCCAAGGCCAAAGTCTTTCATTTCTGGAGGAAGCTCAGTCATCCATGATTCTCTTGTAATTGGTTTAGATGAATCCTTTAAGAGAAATTAAAAAATTTTAAATGCACACAAAAATATACATATATACTATATATAAATAAATACAGTACAAACAATTCTATTTCTCAATTGAGGTTTTAAATTTACTTAACAGACTTTAACAGAAAGGACTGATGTTTTTGTAGTATATACTTGCCATATATGTTGCCATATACTTTCATCCAATTTGTTATTCTTTTGACTATCTTTTGCCATACAGAATATTTTTAGTAAATGAATCTGCCAATCTTTTCCTGTAATTTCTGGATTATATAGCTCCTAAATTAATATTTATGTATATGTGTACATATATAAACCAGGTGTGGTGGTGCATGCCTGTAATCCCAGCACTTGGGAGGCTGAGGCAGGGGGATTGTCACAAGTTCAAGGCCAACCTGGGCTACACAGTGAGACACTGTCTCCAAAAACAAAACAAAACAAAATAAAACAAAACAAAACATCAAAGAAAGACAATGTACATATATATGCAAAATTTGAAAATAAGTATACATATATTTAAATTTTAGAAATATTGGCATATATGTATATATATAATATATATGTATATATTTCAATGTTTATTTCTAACATTTAGGTCTTTTCAATTTAGTTTATTTCTTAAAGGGCCGGGGATTAGCTCAGTGGTTCTGCTGCCTGCCTCCCAAGTACAGGTCCTGAGTTTGATCCCCAGTACCAAAAAAAAAAAGTCTATATATATAGTTTATTTCTTAAAGTATCTTAAAGAAAACTTACATCATCTCCTTTAGTTAGTTTGTCTTTCATTCTCTGGGCCCTTTTTTCAAACTCTGTCGTTACACTATAGTTAACAGGTCCCTTTGCAGGCATTGGTCCAACAATATCCTCATCTTCACTGTTATCTGTTTCCTTATAAAATAAGACATTACCTTTAATCCAAGAGATAGTTACAAGTTACAGAAGAATGATCCTAATTTACTTAAGTTTAATTGAAATGGATTATCCACAGACAATAAAACAAAAAAATAAACAATATATTTATTGCTAGCTTGTTACTGAGCAATGAAGACCCTTTTCCTGCCTTCCTCAAGTGCATGGTAGACAACAAATCCATGGCATACAGATTGTTCCATCTCTTCTCCTATGTTACAGTAGACATCATTAAATTATTTTAGCTTTCTTCCTGATGGACACAGACGTGGGCTTGGAGTTCTTCTCAACACAGGATTCCTGGTACTTATTACTAATACAAGGGCAGTGATCACACATTTGAAAACAATTCTATTCCTGGTACATAAAAAGCTCTTTGGAACAA